>NW_006799956.1:0-42008 GCF_000485575.1 Poecilia formosa
TGTCTGCAGGATCGTCTTTTTGGAACTGGCATCTGCATGAACACTGAAGTGGAGGTGAGTTTTAGCAACATTTTTTTAATTATTTCTGCTTTTGTTCTAGAATAATATCAAGACCAGACTGAATCGTACTGGAAGTTCAAGAGTGGGCAACAGAAGCTGGGGTAAAAGTTATTTTGTCTCATGAATCATTTTTTTGTGGACACCTGATATCATCTGTGCAGAGAAAGAAAAGCTGTGAGCTACAATGAGTTCAGTCTCATGCCCAAACTGAACCCCGATACGGTTCATTAAAGTGCAATATAATATTATGCATTTTTCACAAATCGTAACCCAACTGAGTACCTGCTGTGAGTTTTCAAATAGAGACTGGATGAGCAGAAATGAACAAATTGAAATCAAATCCAAAACCATTAATTAGGATTTGGGTCAGATTTTAATATGTACAGTATATCAAAATGCAGCTGTCACTACAATGTCCGTGTGTTCAGTATTGCAATTACAAAGAACTGCGTGGATGTATTGCTTGATAGATTATTATACATCAGCATTGTGCAATTCACACTCTGCGTATTGATGATACATTTCCCCAGCTGGGTGGCCTTTCGTCTGTCTGATGTGTTTTTAGTAAATTTCCAGTGTGTAATGGTAAAGATTGAAAAGAGTCAGGAAAACCTGGCTTAATCATAATCAATATCGTTATAGTTTTCACCAGAAATATATTTTCGTGATATTGTGCGATCCAAATAGTACTGTTAACCAGGTCATGGCAGTGCGGGTGCTATCCTGAAATGTGTTTAAAAACCATAAGGTATGTCATTATTTTAGAGATTCAAAGCAACCAGAGAGACGCAGTAAAAGGAAAATCCAAGGATTATTACTGACAATGTAAACTGAACCAAAATTTACGTTTGAAGGCCAGATTCTTAATCTCTCCTCCCACTCACAGCTTCGACGTGTTCAGACAGTTTCAAGAAGGCCAAACTGGTTTGTGAAATTGTGCAATTACTTGTTTAAAAAAAAAAAAAAAAAAAAAAGGATTATTTTTGATTACGTTTTAAAATTATGACAAATTTTCCCAATTAACTCAACATCTCAGGTCAATTGGGGGGAAAAAGAAATCCGACTTCCAATGGGCCAAAAATAAATGTTCAGTCTTATTTATCTAGAAAGTGTTATTTAATTAGCTTTCCATGCATGTTAAGCCTCGACTAGACGGCTCATGCTAAACTGCTGACACGACACTTGAATGGATGTGAACACAATAACTAGGCCTGCAACTAACGATTATTTTAGTTATTGATTAATCTGTCGATAATTCTGATGATTAATCGGATAAAATAATTGGCCTATTCTGCAGATTTTTCATTTAAACTATTTCATGCAATATTAGAAATATATTAAAAGATGCAAATAAACAATTTCATTTCTTTTATAATAAGAAAAATATTTTATTGCCTAAAATGCAAAAACAATACATTCCTTTAGCTTGGTTATTTCTAGCAAAGGATTCATCTGGAGCTAAACGATACTTCTAACATCAACATGTGAAAAGCAACGTAACATCAAGGCAGTGTATTATTTCTGGATTAACAGCTGAATATCAACAGGTGTTTAATAGGAGGTTGTTTTTTTTTCCAGAATTTGAACTGGGTGAAGCTAAAACAATCCCGTTTGAGGAGTTTTGCGTAGAAGATATTTATAGACAAAAAAAATTTTTTTTAATCTTAAATGGAAAATGTACATATTTTTGGTAAAGTTTTATCTTAGTTACTGCTCTGAGTATGTTGTTCTTTCAGCAACATACTGGCCTGTAAGCGTTCAGGCCAGGCAGCCAGACTGGCATTTTTTCCAGTCTGCATACTCCAGTTAACGACGAATCGATTACTAAATTAGTTGATGATTATTTCAATAATTGATTAATCACGATTAATCGTTTCACCCCTAGTGGAAACCGTCATGTACAAAGCGGGACGAACAAACAGTGGACCCGAAGGAATAAGTTGGAAAGCAGCATAACCCCCTGCAGCGTCACTGCGGAGCACGGCTCTACTTACCTTTCTCTCCATTTGTGAACGCCCCCCTGAACGACCCGCCTAAGCGGACCTCTCCGTCCTGGAGGTCCTCCAGAACCAGGTCTCTCACTGGGATGGGCTGCCGGTACACCTGGAAGCAGCTCCTATCGTTACGCGTCACCGGTCGGGTCAGAACCAGCAGCTCGGAGAAGAGGAACACGTGTAGCCTCTGCAACAACCGTTACAATGGAGAAATAAGATTACATTGTCCAGATTACAGTTCCAGAGAGAGGTGAGGTGACGAGCTGCCGTTCTCACCGAACCGCTCTTGGTCCGAAGCTCGCCGTGACAGAGCAGGGTCTTACACTCGTGGATGAGAGGGTCCCACTGCTTTTCATCCAGGAACTCCAGTTTGTCTATGTAATACTGGCACTCCGACTCCCCTTTTGTCACGTTGATGTCAGACAAAATGTCCTGAATTATTGTGATCTGGATCACAAATGGAAGAACGATTTGGAACAGCGGCAACGTGTAAAATACAGTTCCAGTCAACTGTTTACATGTTTCAGTCATTTGGAGCTTTTAGTGAGTTATTTGAAGGATTGTCTTTGGGGTGTAGAGTAATAATTAAACTCTAATGAGTTCTAAAAAGAGGAACTGGGTGAACATAATTCTCACAATGTCAAAACCAGATATAAAGGCTCAGATAATATTTACATGCATCCAATAATTGAAGAAATGTCTTTCAAGACTTTGCATAAAAGCTACACGTTATATGTAGTCGACATCAAGCTTCTGGCATAATGTTAACAACTCTTATTGCTTTTTTTTAAATGAACTCTTGCTACACTGCTGCACTTGGGTTACATAATTACTTCACAATGCACACAGTCATAAAAATGCGCTTTTTAGTAAATATATCTGTAGGTATGTGTGAATTTTATGAATTATATTGTCTGAGCTACCACTTTTGAGTCTGTTTGTCTCTCGTGATTTGAGCTGAATTAAATTGAACTGAATTGAATTAAGCACAGTCCCAGGGTTTCTGCAGGTGTCACCAACTCAAATTTAATATGATGTGCTCCATCTTCAGCGTACTGGATCAGCTGCAGCTGGATGATTGATTTTTGATTGAAGACACTGTTACAGTGATCCATGCGACAATAGATAAACACATGGATGACTTTCTCTAGATCTTGCAGGGACATTAGTCCCTTAATCCTGAACACATTCTTCAGATGATAAAAGATCGACTTTGTAACTGTCTTTGAACCTACCGCTCTCTCCAGACTGGTTACATCGGGGTGATCGGGAGGAGTGTGTCTGAGGATCTCCTTCAGCAGCAGAGGGTACTTCACCAGACGTGAGCGTGGGATGTCCAGGAAGCTCCACAGATCCAACTTCCTGCTGAAAGGCGACTCCAGGCAGCGCTGCAGGAAGTCCTGCACCCGCTTGTCCTGTTTCTTCTGGTCCAGCAGCGCTTTGGCTGCAAGCTGGTTGCTACAGTAGTTTTTGTAAGCGTTCAGGCCAGGCAGCTAAAAGGACGTTTTACTGGTTAGTGCACTGAAATAATATAATGTGTCACATTATGTCTTCCTGCTTGGATGCTTACCCAGTCTATCACTATCTGGCCGATCTGATCTACGGTTCCATCAGGGCCCGTTCCCTCTGTGAGCTTCACCGTTAAGTCTGCAGGATAAAAAGAAAACAAACAAAGATCACCCAATCAGGAGCAGAGACTAGGAACAAATGGGGCTTTAAAGGACAGGCTGGTCAGCAGCAGCTTACACTCATGGAGGGGGATGTATGCGTCCAGGTCACCAAAAATGTGAGCTAGTTCCTCCTGGGTCATGATGGAGAGTTTGAGCATGGGGTCGTGGTAGGCCTGAATGCGGGAAGCGCCACAAGGGGATTGTGAAAACATTTAATACGAGATGTTTCATTTAATTTGCAGGAAGTTTTCCCAACCTTTCGTGCCAGTTGCAGATCCTCGATGAGGTCCTGCTCGCCCCTGAAAAGCTCATAAATGGCCTGCAGGATAAATACGATCTATTAACCTTCCTGTTTCCTTGTGTCAGCTCGAAAATGTTGACTCGCACTACCTCTTGTCTTTTGATTTCCTTAGCAGAGAAGGCGCTCTTCTGATGGACGTCCAGCGTCTCTGACCACAGCGTGCTGTTCCTGCGTTTGGTGGGAGTCGGAGCTGGGGCCTTACTGGCAGCTTTGAGAGTCGTCCCCGGCGACTTCCCATCGTTACGTAACGACATGGACTGGGGAGAAGATGGGGGGAAAAACAAATTCACCTGTTTGTAGGAAAGACAATTACGTCTTATTTCTTGGTAATAAACGTGTGAACGGGTCGACGTTTACCTGAATGGACTGGCCGAAGCGCCGCACTGCTCCGTTTTTCGACGGAGATATCAGGTTGACGAGAGATGAAACTTTAGCCAGGGATCGCACTCGCTTATTACTGGGCTCCTGGAAAATGTCATCTCAGATTAGCTCCACTGAATGAATGTATAAAATCAGTCAGAATTATTTCAGTCACTCATTTCACCTTTAGGTTTTATTCCACATCATTAAATTAAGGTGATACTTGAAATTTTTGAGAATGAGTGAGGCCCATTGCCCACAATGTATATATATATATGTGTGTGTGTGTGTAAAATTCTGGGCCACATTTTGTAATAAGATTCGTTTTATGTGTTTTCAGACCATTTGCAGCCCAAAGAAAACAAAATGCAGGTCAGGACAAGTCTAGCAGTTCCTGCAGCCCCACAAACAGGAAAGAGACTCAATAGCGCTTTCCTGATAGAACAATACTCATCATGTCATACAGACTCTTCAAAAGTTTAACCACTCATTTAGATGCGTCCGTCTATGAATGTCTTTTATGATGTAGAATAAATAACTGTATGGATTGCAGCGATATCGAAGCAGAAACAGCCCTCAGAGACCGACTAGGAATGGCATGTTTAAGGTTTTCTCTTTAGATTTTCCCTAGAGTGGTTTTCATGTACAAAGTTTTAGCAGGCTAAGTCTGAGCTCATTGTATGTGAGATCTGAGTCACGCAGATGGATTATAATGTGCCATATGGATTCTTTCAGTAGAAGATCTGCAGCGAATACAGAGGACGATCGCTCACCTTGAGGTCAAAGCTGGAGAGGCTGACGGTGTCATCCTCCTTTTCTTTGCGCTTTCTCTTCTATAGGAGCAAAACAAAAGGTTACCGTTTATTTTCAGACACCGGATTAAAGATAAACAGAATAAATTTCATCGTCTTTCCATTGTCTGTAAGTGGAAATAGTTGGTACAAACAGTTCAACTAATTAACTTCTGGGTTAAAAGGATACAAAAAAAAGACGTAGTAGATTGATAACTATTTACATTTATCTGGTAATCTCATCATATAAGGCATTAGTAAATAAAAGCAGCGGCACTGTCCCATGAACTCACTAGACTGAAGTCCCAAGGCGTCCCTGGAGTGAGGAAGGTGAAAGAGCTGCCTCTCTGAAGTGACGGTCTGCAGGAAAAGACACAAATGTTCTGCAAACATTTCACAGTGGAAACAAGTGAACACCATCCCCAGCTTGTAAACTGTCTTATGAATTGGGCAAGTCAAATTTATCTCAAGAACAGAGAGGGACACACCCTATTTTCAAACTCTCCTGGGCTTTACTGCAGCTACAGTAGAGAGGATGTCACTTTCAGGACATTTTCCATTGAGATTTGTCAAGTTTGGCCTAAAATGTGACAGATGCTGTCAGGCGACTGAACAATGTTAATATTTAAAGCCTTACAAGGAGTCGTTCAGCTCTGTGGCTCTAAAAAAAAACGGTCCGTTATATTGACCAAACAGTGAAGCTACAAAGTGTCATGACTCTCAGAGGGAGCCGTCAAAAGCCAGCTGTACAAACTGACCCAGTCTTATGCTTGTTGTGCTCATCACATGACCACATTTTATAAAGATATTCACCGGCTTTTTGCTCTAGTTCAGCATACTATGTTTGCTTTTGTTGTGCAACTTTTAAGTTCGTAGCTAGTTATTTATCCCCCCCAACTATTTTATTGTTGTTCAAATTTTGAAATTAGTTTATACTTTGTGAAACACTTTATTGATGAGTAGGCATAATATTTGGCAGATGTTGGAATGCAGTAATCTTTATCTATCTCCTTATACTATTTGCATTTATTAAAGTTGACAAATACAAAGACAATTTGAATGCATGACATAGTTTATCACTTACTACAGTGTAATAGTTCAGCTGCAGAAATGATCAAACTGTTGATCAGAGTTAAAATATGTATTCAATTTACTCTGTTATTTGAAGATACACTGACAAGGCTGATATTTATTACACTTTTCTTTGACCTGTTTGTTTTCACTGATTCAAACTGTTTTTATTTCCTATCGACTATAAGATATAAAACCCAGGTAAACATTTTATGTTCAACAAGAAATCGATTAATAAATAAATTATTTCTACGTATGCATCAAAACATGTTCCATACCTTTATCTGATTTCATTAATCTAAAATAAGTGCATCAAAAAATATTTCTGACATAATTTTTCGTTTTGATGCAGATAATAAATGAAAAAAAAAAAGATTTTTGAAAAATGTCCCTGTCAATTACTAGGAGAATCTTCAATAATGACAGATTTGATATATTTTACAATTTGACAGTCAGTTGGACTGAATAATGTTAGTAAATTCTATTGCTTGAAATAAAATAAGCAATTTTGTAATATTTTCTGATCAAAACAACCCCATAATTAAGAATTTATAAGATGACTTAATAAACAATCATTCGAGAATGAAATTGATTCTACCTTTATTACTTAAGTTGTAACGAGGAATGTAATGATTTATTATTCAATAGTATTTTCTACAAACACTTATTGTTATTAAGTGGCACAACAGAGGAATCTACGAGGTGCACCTGAAGGCATCATTTGCCAGTTAATGCCAGCCCTGCCCGTCTCAGTCGACGAAGTCGGGCTATTATCTCGGAATAAACCTATTTTTGCCTACGCATTTTACTACTTAGTGCTATCAAATGATGAGCTGTTTTTTAAATTTGTTTTATTTTTGCAGCTACGTACTTCTTCGAGTTGTTTCTCCGCAGTCTTTTCGGGGACGACGGCTCTGCAGCGCTTATGACACTCGTAGTAGACGTCCTCGACGAAATCCTCCGTAGTTTCTGCTTCTGGTTTCCCACCGTCCTTCCGTGAACTTCCTCGTTTTCTTCCATTTTGCGAGTCAATTAGTTGTAAAATATCCTATACCAATGTGTATTAATGAGCAGATAATAAAAAACTAAGTCCGAGTGTATGAAAAGTTGCTTTATCTATACAAAGAAAACACGGAATCAATGACAACACACACACTAGACGGCGGAAGTTTGAATATGGCGGATTATTGGAAATGGACCAATCAGGAGAAAGCTCAGAGTTTTGCTCCTCCCATCTTCCGCTGAGGGGGAGGAGCCAATATTGAACGTTGCGAGATGATATTGATAATCAGTCAGATACGACTAGAATGAATAAAAACCGATAAGAAATGACTGAAACTGTCTGTCCTACATAAAACGAAATTATTTCTGATATGTGTAAATTAATGGAGTGGATGTTTGAGGTATTTTTCTAACTATCATTATTACATTGCCCTAACAAAAATTAGTCATTTACTAATTTATTTTCGCTTTTATGGGGCAAACCTTGCTGCTTGTAATATTTTAAAGTAGTTCTAATAAATATTATATTTCTTGAAGGTCCCACAATTATTTTTGGGTGCTTTTCCTTACCGATTGTTCAAACATTAGACTCGTAAGCTCAAGGGGGCTATATTATACATTTATTTATTTATTTATTTTCTGCACAAATAAGGTTATTTGTTCAGAGTTGAAAACTTGGCATATAGTAGTTGAAAAGAAAAAAAAAGAAAGAAAAACACTTAAAGGCAATGTTCAGCAATACCATTCAGGAAGAAAATGGGTTCTGTATCTCAGAATTGAATGTGTTTAACCAAAGAAATATGATGCTGACAGAAGCTGATAAATTTTTATTGTCCTCAGTAAAATGAGTTCTGTACTAACATAAGCCAGTCAGAGAAGAAGTCACTAATCCCAAGTCTAGAGAGCCACATAAATACAACTTCAAGATAACAATTTTGTGCTTAAATATTATTTCATCAATTAAATCAAACCAGTTTTTATCTGTATAGATAGTACCAAATTACATAAATGTGAAAAGATGTTAAATATTATTTAATTTTAAGAAGTACTAATGGAATGCACCTGCAGCTATTTTATAACAGTTTGTTATATCAGTACATTCTTCCACAACTAGTCATTTGAGGATATACGATCTTGATATGAAAATGACTTTGACGTATAGTGACGTACAACATGCTGGCAGTCCGCCTCCCAGAACACTGATTTCATGTGGTGCTAGAAACTGGGTACAAACATCTATGCTCCCAAATGAAATCAGCTCCTGAGAGCAGATTGTTGGACGAAAAGATTTAAATCTTTAGCTTCATACAAAATTATACAGAGAGAATGAAATTCTTGACACTGTAGGAGTCGATCCAGATACTCAGCAAAGCTGAAAGGCTCTTCTTCTTTCTGCCAGTGGCTCATTCTGCAGATGAACACCAGGGGGAGTGCTAAATTAACAAGCAGTCAAACCGGAGCCAATCGTCAGTGTCTGAAGACTTTTAGAAGTTGGATGGCTGGCCTCAGCAGAGCTTGGGTGGAAGTCCGAAGTGTGACCTGATGTTCCACTTTCCTGGATCAACCCGTGTCTGCAAAAACACAAAATGAACAAAAAAAATGATGTCTCAAGCAGCATCATGTTTGCAGTCATATCTAGAATCGTTAATGTGTGTTCTCATTTTAGATCAAGAAGGTAATGTCTCGTTACTGAAAGTATTTCAATTACTTACACATAAAAAAGAGCACATTACTCATTTTACTTTTAAAATTTTTAAATCTTGCTTTGATTACCATCAGTGGGATTTCTTAGCTTATGCAGTTTTTTGGATATGTCCACTGGTATTTTCTGCTGATTTGGTTTTGGTGGTGAAGTCCGAGTCTTTTAGATTTGGATGCAAATAAATCAATTACTTTTTTGAGTGAGAAAACTACATTTTGGTTGCCTAAAATGAAATAGCATACTGTTCCTTTAATGAGCATTTGATCATTTGTTGGAAATGTTGCATCAACAGCTAAAATAATAGTGTCTACTAATCTGCTGATTATTTTTTTAATTAATAAATAGATGGGAAAAGGTGCTTGATTGTAGATTTTTATTTTATTTTAAAATAAATGCCAGCTGAGGAGTTCTGGGTAATGCATATTATATATCTTGTACAGTTTTGGCTTAGTTCCTGCTCTGTGTTGTTCTTTCAGCAAATTGCTTTTGAACATTGAACATTATTTCAATAATCAATTAGCTTAATTTGATTAATTCAATTAATCATTTCAGCAATAATTTAGATTATCAGTATTCTCATATATTTTCCTAAAACGTAAATGTACTAAAACTAGAGACTATATGTATTTTTCTTACATTTTTATTGTGAGGTGATGAAACTGCAATTTAAATGCATTTATTTGACTTTTTGCACATTCTACCCGAGGTGGCAGTTATGGTGAAGGGGAATAGAGATATGACACATGCAGTTGTGCTATAACTGATATGAGTCACAGCCCAACAAACGTGTGAAGACGTTTGTTTAAGACAATCAAAACTTTAGTGTATCTATTTTAGACACGCAAGACATATTAGGTTGGCAAGGAACTTCCGCCAGAATTACAGCTTTGGGTAAAGTTAGTTCATTTTTCAGTTGTGAAACTTGGAAATTAAGACATCCAAGTACAATTTAAACTCAGAGTTAGTCATTTCCGGAAAGGTTTTACTTAAATGGGAATTGAAAATGGATGAAGGGTTTTGTTTGTTTCTATTCCCCTTGTGACAAACTCTTTGTCGTCCCATCATCATCATCCTTTGATTTTCTCCTTTCACTGCTTACTGAATAATGGACTGGTATGAGTGCTACATCATATAGCATCTGGATGAAATTGAATTTTACCTCCTAGGAATTAATTAGTGCTCAAAAAAAGAAAAAAGAAAAAGTAAAAAAAGCCGTAAGCAAGAGTCATGGGACTCTTGCCATTTCTCTGTCCAGTAAATTTCCCCTGGTGTCATCAGACACCTGACAATTGAAGGCAGGAGTGAGACAGAAAGAGCAGAGGTCACATTCGTGTAGATGGAGATGAATATGAAGTTCTTCCTGAAGGGAGTTGGCCTCTACTCAGCACTCCATTAGAGCAAAGTGTGGATGAGAGAGAGAGAGAGAGAGAGAGAGAGAGGCAGCTAACCTCAAGACCAGAACCTTTATGAACTGACCAAAGTCGATCTGAGAAATATGGCTTCGATTCTACGGTGTTGGATTGTGTGCATCGGCTAGCACAAGGCTCTAAAAAACAACACATCAGCTCATGAGGGTCTAACCAGAGGCGTTGTCTCTCTGAAGGACTGAGATTCAGCTTTCCAGGTTAAACATCTGGCCAACTTGTTTCTGGTGAAGGATGTAGACAGGACTTAGAAGCACGACGGAGTACATTAAGAAGTGCTGACTGTATTCAATACCCATCATTGCCTGATGCTTTGAAGAACTTCTCTGCCCATTAAGCTGAAAGACCCTCCAGGAGGAAGCTGTGTGGTCTAGAAACAATTCCAGTTTTTGAAAGGCAGCCTCAACAACTCTTTGCTCCAACCTGAGGTGCCTGGTTATTTTAACAAGTCTACAAATATCTCAGGGCCCCTAAATGTCAGGAATGTCTGGTTTTGGTCCAAGTCAACCATGGCACCACAGGGATTACACACCTAGTCAGTAAAAAAAAAAACATTGACATGTACTTGATACAGCGTTAATTAGAACAAGTGTCATTTACCAACTAAACAGCACTGATTCCATGATTTCCTTGACAAGTCTTTTTTTTTTGACAAATGACTCAGAATCACTTACAAGTCGTTGTGCAAACAGAGACAAAGTAAAAGGATTAGTTATACCAGGAAGTAGAAATGTCACTTAATTTGATGCTATGAGTAAAAGGGGATTTCAAGTGCCAGTAAGTCATTTAATAGTCTGGAGTCTTATCACCTTGTCTGAAATCAGCAGTGAGGCAAAGTGAAAGATTTTATCTCACATGGGCTTAAATGACATAATAGGCTTTTTCAAGTTACTTATGCATGCTTCATGCAGCCTCCGGGTGTGTTGAAGTGAAACACAAAGGTCATCATTAAAAGAAATTATAGATAAAAAAATAAATATATATAATTATAATAGCAGTTGAGAGAAAGGAGACCTTCTAATTTCAGTAGTATTGTCTTTCCTACTATCTTTAGAGCAGATTCGACTGACTACTGATAGAGTTATTAATGTCAAAATTCTTGTTGGGATCAGAAACATAGTCGGGCTCAATGCATTTAAACATAGTTTGAACTTCTCTCTGACCATCCAGAGCTTTTTGATTCACCACGTTACAAAGCGACTGTTCAAAAATGATCTAAAGTCAAACCGTGACATTTAAAGACATGCAAAGACGTAAATTGATTCATGGGGGAAAATGAAACAGATGAACGACTCTAAAATACGAACCTGTTGCAAGTGAACCATCCCCTGCCAGACGATGCGCAGTTCTCTTCCTCGTGATGCTTCCGGTCGGACCTGGTGCCGTGTCCTGCTCCACGCGCCGGAAGATCCTGTAATGGACTTTACAGCTTGTGCCTCAGACCAGGATGCGTTTCATCAGGGGAGGTTCTGAGGAGCTCAGCCCTCACTCCTGTTTCTCTCTGCCGTCTACAGTCAGGGCGAGCCTTTCATCTGCCGCTCTGCCACAGTCATTATCGGAACTCTGAGTCACCGTGGGCTGAAGTAAGCACACACGGAGACGCCGAGCGCCGTGTTCGTACCCGTGTCAGTGTGGGAGATGTCAGCAGTCAACATGCGAGGTTTCGCTAATGCGCTCTCTCACAAGTGAAACACCCAGATTTACCGTTGCCCGTCGTTTCTCACACACGTTGCACACACCCAGCGTGACATGGCAACTTTGAGCTCGCAAATGCACACAGGGAGCAGCTTCATTACCGCCACACACATATGATTTGTTTGGACCATGAGTGCTTTGCTTGCTCTGATAAGTACTTTGTTTTTTTATTTTATTTTTTTATTTATTTTTATTAAAAAGAGCTTTAATAAAACTGGGAATTTTATTTTATTTTATTTTTATTAAACTAAACTCAGCATGAAGTAACAATGCTATGCAGTATAACTTCCTCCTCGAGAGCCAAACCACACAATCTGGGAAATTCCCTGGCCAAGAGAGAAAGGAAGGATGAAATAGTATCCATATGGGGATGGCAGGTGAAAGGTCACGAGTCACAGCACAGGAATCCCAGCCTGCATTCCTGCAGAGTGACGGGGAACTGAATAATTGAACCTCTCTGCTGAGAGGCGTCGTGTACAATTGTAAAGGAGGCATGCGCAGGCCCCCTCCCCACGCTCTCCCCTTCCACGGCATCAAAACCACGTCCCCACCCCCCCTCCAGAAATCCGGTAAGTCGGCTGACCAAACGATGACTCCTCTTTTCATCTCTCCAACGCTGAAGAGGAAGAAGGCTGAGTCATGTCAGCTTCTCACCCTGATTGCTTCGCAGAGCCCCTCCTCTTCCCCAGCTTCGTTTCAAGGAACAGACCTCGATGCATCCAACAGAAACTCTCGTCGCTATTCTCTTTCGATGTATGGATTCCTACTGGTTCAGCTCCTTTTAACTCATTCGATGTGAGGAAAGGAGAGACCGAACGTATTCCTTCACTTGTCATTCAGACACAACATGTGCTCCTCTCCCTGCATCCTTCCCTCAGTGTATTAGAAAGCAAAGAGCCGCCCTCAGTCTTCAGAGTGTTGATTAATCCACTTGCCAACTAGCTAGTGGTAAATTGTTTCATTTAAACATAGAAAGAAGATAAATGCAAATTGAGTCAAGAGGATCGTTTTCATATTTAGTTCATGCGTCTCAAGTTGAGGGCATCCAGCATGTGAAGTTAATTAAAACAGGAATATCAACAGAAAGTCTTCTTTCCAGCAATGTAAAAAAAAAAAAAGAGGTTCCAACCAGCCAAACCTCGACTTGATGAGCTGGAGCGGGGATTTTCCTCTCACTGTGAAACGATGAGTCAAATCTTCACTTTCACAGAGTTGCTAAGAGGGTCAGCAGAGTTTGGTTGACCAGTCACTTGACACTTGTGTAGCAATGTACTGCAGATGTAGGGTTTATTTAGTTTGTTTGTTTGTATAAGCCTTTTTGACACAGTGTCAGGTCTGACTGATCCAGGACTTCCTCCATCACCAATCATCTTTGTGGATCTCTGGGTGTAGTCACGAAGAGGAAGTTGTCTGGTTTTAGTTCATCGTCTTGATGACAACGATGTGGGTCTGTTGACGTCTGCAAGCCGAGTTTGAAGTGGCCAAGTTAAGAATGATCTGGTCTAAGACCCAGTTCACACCTTCCTGTCCTCTCAATTACCTCTGCAGACTTATTTTAGCAGCACACATTTTGTAATGGTAAATTCATGCAGAATCCTACCAGTAACTATTCCTGTATTTTTTTTTATTCTTACATTGTGAGGCAACTCTCGTGAAACAAACAAACAAAAAATAAAAAATAAAAATGTAGGATTGTGATATACATTTGTCTTTTTCTCCCACAAAGTAAATATGCATTTGATTTGTGACGTTTTTAACAATATCTGCTGAGTTCATTTTTCCATAGAATGTATTACCCAGCATGCAACTCTTCTGTTTTTGCCATATCCATCATATCCATAACTCATTACATCGACATAAAGAGGGTAAATCATAGATAATCACACAAAAGAGAATTAGACCAAATATAGAGTCATGTGGGACACCAGCTAATAAACATAGGAAAGTGGATTTACTATTTACTACTATAACAGAGCAGAAACAAGAAATAATATGTATGATTATATATGAATAACCCTTTTTTTTGTATTGGTCATGGAACGCAGAGCTGTCAACCTTTACCAAAAACCTTTAACCCGTTCTAATGATTATTTTGTGGCTGTTTCTGTAAAATGTTTAGGCCTGAAACAAAAATGCAACAGAGGGGAATTTGTTTTATGGCGATCGGTAATCTGAATTCTTCCAACACCTCGCCTGCTGAATTATAAGCACCAGGTGGTGGTTTCTCTGAGAAGTGCGTATTTGTACAAAAAAAAGAGAAAACAAGTGTGATATTTAATTTTTTTGCCAGAATCCTATTTACTGTATGTTTGACTCATTTTAGATGAGCCACATATTTTTTTTTTTCAGAAAACGATCAAGTGACATTATGCCATTATTTCACGTTTGTGAAATAGACGCCTGTGTTCACATGTAGAGACACAAAGTGACATTGTGTCTTTACTCAACATTTTTGAATACACACGTCTGGGTGAACAGCGAATGTATTTCATGTTTGAAACGTGGCATAAATGTAAAACGTAAAAGCCATGTAACTATTCAGTCAGCTCTGAGAAGATTGAACCTGTTCCTACACCGCCGTCCCTTTTTATTTCATATAAAATGCTGCTCATAATAGCTTTAGGAGAAGCCTCATTGCTTATCATGAAATGAATGGAAACACTGACCTTGTTCTGTTTGAAGTTAGCTGAAAGCTCTTTGATAAAAAATGTTTTATGCGAAATCTCTCTGATATGTGGCGAGTCCAGCCTAATAAATACTACGGGTTATTAAAAATGGAATGACACCGACAATGCCTAGGAGGGATTGCTATTTTCTTTTGTTGTATTCCAGGTGTTGGGAGTCCTGGAAGGTGCTGGGGAAATTGCTTTAGAAATACCACAACTGTTTTGCTTAGATAAAGTCTAAACTCAAATTGGATGTGAATTTTTCTAAAAGAAGAAGACTGGAAAGAATTACAAATGTTTGCACTTGCAAATAAGGTAAATGTAGCCCAAAAAGTCAATCTTACGTTTTATTTTTATGGGAAGTGAAGCACAAGAAACCAACCCCAACCTGCACATCTGATATTCAAACCAGTGTTGCTGGCTGTCTGTTGACCATTGCTGTTCCCATTACCATTAATACAGACCCAACTGCTTACTGACCTCTCCATCAGTCTATAAAAGACTTTCTTGCACCCATATGCCCAGCTTTTATTGTTGGTGTAACATAGAACAAAATATTATACTCATCCTTGGCTTCACTGAATAAAACATAAAGGGAAACACATATAACAGCTACATTACGCAACAATCTTATTGAAGTTCCATCCTTAGTAACGGTCGCCATGACACCATTGCAGAAATGGTGCTACGGCTGGCATGACAACAAACTCAGTGACTTTGCGACTCATTTATTGCCAAATTTAGATTGTGGCTCTTTGTCCAGTTCAGTGAAAAAGTATTTTTCCCCTACCGATTTCTTCTTCCATTTGCTAAATATTTCAGATCACCAAACTAATTTTAACATCAGACCTACTGATCCTCACACCCTGGAGGTTTAAAGTGATCTTTACCTTTTACCAACTTATTTCAAGTGTCCCAACTTGAATCTGAGATTTTAGATTTGGTTGATGGCAAGAAGGCCTTCCAGTCTCACCACCGAAGAAACATTTGGGAAGAATCTGTGAAAATATGCAAAAAAGCTTATCAGCAATTAGAAGAAAGCTCTGATTGCTGTAATGACAAATATATATATATATATATTCCCAATTATTACTGAGAAGAACATGAAGGAGTTTCAACATACAATTTTGTATCTTAAATTGTAAATAAAACAGACAAAAATATTTTCTTAAAAATTGATACTCCAACTCTTTCCAACAACGCCTTCCCATTACGCTGCTTACAGCAGTTCTTTGGAGTGCTGGACTGAAACGTAGTTAATAATCTCAGCAGACTCACAGTTCCACCAGACGTTTGCTAATCTGCTACCACTAGTCTTTAGGAGCCGAGTGTGGAAATAAGCGGCACTTTGTGGGAGTGCTCAGGCACCCCGAGTGGTTGCCACGGGAGATTCAAAGATTTCTCAAGCTTGCAAGAAACAATCAAAGCAACTCCATTTATATTTTTGACATAAGATAGAGCTCAAAATGATCAGTTTTATATTATATCCCCCTTTATATTATCCAGTGACAATTTGGGATGAGATGTGAATCACATCAGCAGTTGTTATTCAGTTGTAAAGTGACACATTATGTGGCATTTCTGAAATACCAACATGGATGCAGCCATTTCATTTTGCTCATGAAAACACTGCTGCTTTTAATTAGTTAGTTCTTTGAAATCCACCTTCCAGCTGAAAAGACTTGTGTCCTTCTAATATAAATGCTTTACTGCCTTTCTTTTAACAGCAAAGCTCATGTAACACTCTTCTTTTTTCCTAGAAATTTCATAAAGAAAGCATCTCGTTCCTGAACAAGTGCATACTTTTCCCAGTGAAAGGGTCAGACATTTTGAGGGACGATGGAAACAATATGTGTTTTTATTTCATCAGTGAACTTAAAGGTTTAACAGCAGAGGTTTAAAATGCACCTAGTAGATCATAAAATGAAGTGCAGTTAACTCCAGGAGATAAAGACCAACACAAAGACAAGCACAGATACAGGCAAATATTTCTCCAAACATCCCAGAGTCGTCCGATTCATCTAAATTATTGCTCAGACAAACATTAAGTCCTAAATAGATTGTGATGAGGTGAGCGCTGCTTCCTCTGTGGCCGACCCTGACGTCAGTTCTGGGACGGAGACCACAGCTTAATTTCTGGTTTAGTCTTTTCTGATTTTTGTTATCCGAGTATTGCCCGAGGAGGAGAGAAACTGTTTCTCTGCACCGAGACACGTAGCGAGCTGAGGGGAGGTTCAGTTTGAGCGAATAAGTATGAAGCGGTTGAGTAATCTGAAAAATGTTGATGGGAATAATGAGAAGCTTTAACAAACTACAAATAACTGGAGGTTAAAGAGATAAATTGTCCTAAAATGTAAGGTTTGACATAAGAAAACACTCTTAAGAGCCTTGAATATTGGTCCAAAACATGTTTCACCAAACGTAGTCACCCACTGCTTCCTTAAATGAGGCAGGACAAAGTGTTATCTACAATCATGTGACGCTGAAACTCACACATTCACTGACGCCAACAGAAACTCAGCAGCTCGACTAAAATGACAATCAGCGTTTCACAACAATGACTGAGGTGGGCATTTTAAAATCCTGCCTTTGATGCATCCCACTCATTTCATTTTGAGGCATTTTAGAGGAAATCACACCGGTTTCATTCTGATCCCGCAGTCTGAGTTTCAGTTTCTCGGCTTATTATCTGGTCGTTGTGAATTTACCATTTCAGCTGGTGTGTGCTTTTCGGTATTCAAGACAGTGACTTTCATCAAAACAGTGTTTCAGGAACATCATAATGAGCCAAGAGTTGGAAGCAGTTATTTTGCAGAACGATGATCTCTTATTCAATTTGATGCTGATCATCATCTCTCTGATCGGTTATTTTGTGGTTTGCTGAGAGTAAACTTCCCCGTCAGCGTGACTCATTCGAGATGACAGGACGGGTAAGTTAGCATTTCTTCAACTGCAGACCAGCAGAGTAGCAAGAGTTAAAAACAAAACAAAACAGATATTAGTCAGAGCTTAGTCAGAAGTTGATAAATCAGTAACCTGCGCTTGTGGTGCGTTTGATGTAGCAAAGCATCATAGATATAGCACATACATCTACATTTAGTCATTTAGAGAGGGCTTTTTTCCCCACTCTATTGGACATATATGTGACCAAGAAGGGACATATGAAACACACTTATGAGTCACTAAACACGTGGCTGGTAAGCTTGGAACCGCCATTTTATTTCTTGAGCTGCACTTCTTTTTTTCCCCTCCGTTATTTATTTATTTGGCCACAAAACAACACAAAAGGACACAGCAAATCAAATGGCCAAAAATCTAATGGTTTGATAAGTTTGGACAAAGATAGACATGTCAAAAACACATGACGGCTTCCGGAGCCGGATGGTGTAAACGTTCTTTCTTACCATATAAGGAAAATGGACTGATGACAAAAACCCGACTTCTGTAGCACTTCTTTTGTTTCCAACTAAGATTTCCAGATGTAGCGAGTGAAATTCAAGAGGAGAATGGGATTAGGTTCAAATGCCAAGTTTTTAAGAAGACGACGGATGACACCAAGTAGATGAAAAAACTATTGAAATAATTACAAAAAAAGAAGCAGAAAATGTTTTTAACAAACTTATCTTTACACTCCTTGGTGAATCATATCCTGACAAAACTGTTGAGTTTTAGGACAGCAAATAATACACATTGAATTGAAAAGAAAATAACTTTCATCACAGACTACACAGTAAATTTGTAGTGTAATTTAATATCGTATTTTAATACTGCATAAAGTAATCAAATGAGTTACGATACTTAATTTGCCTATGGAATCAATCAGTATTTTACAATTGAATAAAACCATTTTTCCATAGATTTGTAGTCTTCTTGTTTGGATAGACTCTGGTATTAAAAAGTTCATCCTCTTGGCCAGAGCTGTCAACTTTTAACTCTTTAGGTCCTTGTATTGTCCTCCCATAAAAATCCTCTGCTCCAACGATGAAAATGTGCGTGACTCTGCAGGTCTTTCCCCTTAGCTGATTGGTACTTTGGGGAGTTACACACATAATTCAACTGGTGTTAAATGATTTAAACAGATGTGGGCAAATGTTGCAATTTGTAATTTATTTTGAATAGAACATGTTTTAATGCTTATTATTATCATCGGTGAGAATGCATTCTCACTACTAGTGTTTCTGTTTCTCTATTATTTTTTAATGTTCCGTACGTTTTTCCGTCCTTTAACTACTTCTATCTTTCACTAATTGTACTAATTCATATATCAAAACGTTCAGCTTCTTCAGGAGAATGGTGTTATGACTTTTGGTAAACTTCACTATTGCACTTTTTGAAATAATTGCCCTTTTGTGCAAATTTTTTGCCCCATTGAAATACATGGTGGAATTCACTAACTGACGTCAGTTACTAGAGTGTACACTCTAGTACATATGTGTCAAACTCGAGGCCCGTGGGCCACATGTGGCCCCCCAGCGTTTTATAGGCCCATGATGGACATAAAATAGGTTTTGAGCACGAATTGACTACAAACTACATCTCCCATAATGCATTCCGATTGTTACCAGCAAACATTACGGCTTCTCGCCACTAGAGAGCAGCAGAGTCACCTCAAGCTGCTTATTGATTTTACCAGCGAATAAAACAGACATCGACAAGCTAACATTAAAATGTCCAAGAAAAGAAAAATCGATTTACAAGTAAGACTGTGAATGAAGATGTGTGAGTTAGTGTCAGGGCAGCAAGTCGCGCTAGACTTTTTTTGTTATCCGTTATCTTGACCAACAACATAAAAAAAAATAAATAAATAAAAAAAAAATCGGTCATGTACCGATTATTATTGTAATTTCACGGATATTTTTATCCTTGAAATTACAATAATATAAACATCGGATATTTAGTCACATTTTTGCGGTTTAGTCAATATTCACCGTGAATCCAGATCCCATCAGAAATTAAGCAGATAAATGCATCTACATTTTTCTCCGTAGTGACAAAAACCACTGACTGAGGCCCCAATAACTTTTAATAAATTAAATTAAGCGACTTCACTTAAATTAGCATCACTTCACCCGCTGGGGTCTGAACGCACTTCCTCCTGGCTCCCATCTCCAGAAAAATTTGCGCTAATTCATCAAGCGTTATTTAACAATATGAGGTGTTTAATTTATTTTTAACATTGTATTTTCATACATTTATGCTAGGGGTGCCCAAGTCTAGTTTTCCAGAGCTACTATCTGCAACTTTAGATGCGTTCCTTCTCTAACACACCTGACTGACTAATTTTAAGCCTCTACAGAACTGAGTTGCTGCTGAAGGAAGTCAACCATTTGTCTGGGGTGTGTTTTAGCAGGGATGCATCTAAAAGTTGCATTCTGGAGGACTGAACCTGGCCACTCCTGATTTGTACCGTCAATGTGGCCCGTTGAGGGTGGCCAATATGCTGAAGTGGCGCTAGGTGAAATTGAGTTTGACACCCCTGCCCTAGTCAGAGAGGCTACATGCAAAGAATGTGGAAGGAATGGTTACTTTGACATCCCAAATCATCCCTGAGACTGTACACGAGCCGTAAGGAAGGAGGCAGGAGGCAAAGGACTAATGAGTGTGAGAGCCACTGTCCAGGACGAAACATCCAAGATCCATAAATACATCAAGGACAAAGCCTCAACAGACGAGGCGCTGGAGGTACCATCATGGGAGGACAAGCCCCTACATGGGATGTACCACTGACAAATAACTGAAGTGGCTGGTATCAGGAAATCCTACCAATGGCTGGAAAAAGCTGGACTCAAGGACAGCACGGAGGCCCTCATCCTGGCCGCCCAGGAACAGGCCCTAAACACCACAGCACAGATCTACCACACCAGACAAGACCCAAGGTGTAGGTTGTGCAAGGAGGCCCCTGAGACAGTCCAGCACATAACAGCAGGGTGCAAGATGCTGGCAGGGAAAGCGTATATGGAACGACATAACCAAGTGGCAGGCAGAGTGTACGGTTCTAGGTACTGCGCAGAACCCTCAAGGAGAGACCACCCACGAAGGGTCAGAAGGGAATTTATATATAATTTATTTTTTATTTTTTGCAAATGCACAGACAAAACACCCTAAAAACTTAACAGGAATCTCAATTGTCAGACCCTGCAGGAATAAATGTGTTAAAATGATATGGGTAGAAACAGCTGTACTCAAGATAAAAAAAAAAAATTCTGCCCATTCAAGCTCAACCCCCCCCAACAGTTTTTGGAGTACATCCTTAATAAATCAGTTCTTCAACATTTGAGCTACTCTAATCAAGATTGAAATCTCATTCTCAATAACTTACAAAAAACTTCCCAAAACAAAAACAAACAAAAAACAACCCCACATCATGTCACTGGCACCACATGACTTTTCGGGTAGTTTGGTACCTGAAAAGCAGAGGTCTCATTCTCGAGGCCCGCGATGTGCCAAATGCCACGATCAAACGCAGAGAAAGGCGACTGGTACCGGGCTGCTCGTCATCTGCCGTGCTGTTGTGACTATGGGTAGTTTTCTTTCCTCTTTTTTCTTTCCTTTGGTTTGTTATTCTGTTTGTATTTCCTTTTAACTCATGTAAAGCACTTTGAATTGCCATGTTGCTGAAAACGTGCTATATAAATAAAATTACCTTATCTTATGGTGTTGACAAGTAGAAGTGGTAATGGCGTCACGCGTCGAGATGTTCTCCATACGTTGCTGGTTGGCTAAAGACTAATGTGAACAAGAGCGACGCCAAGTGGAATAAACTTGCGTTCACATTGCAGCCTGAAGTGACCAAATTCCGTTTTTTTTGACGTAATGCAACCTGTATCTGATCTCTTCATGACAGTCTGAACAGCACAGGTCGGATTCTTTTCGAACGTGACCCATATCCGATTCAAATGCGACTTAACGTCCAGGCCGCATTCATCCGAACTGAACGTCACTGATACTCAACAAAATTCTGATTCCTGATACACGCAAGTGGGAAGAAAAACAACTATGACGGACTATAATGAGGAAATTGAATTTGAGACCCCTGGTGTAAAGTGATGAACTGTGCCTGGTTTTCTTGCGATAAACAGATGAAGTTTGCCCTTTGCCCGATCTGCAGAATCCTTTGTTCAGCTTCACGCGACACCAATCCATTTCCATTTGGGCTTCAATCCGGACATGTGAGGAGCTGAGTCAAGGTGGTTGCGAATTTTATTTTTCACACCCTTTGAACCTCTGGATTGTTTGTACATCACAAAGGTATTCCTCAACCAAATCCCCCCCCTCCGACCACCAACAATTAAAAAAAAATATATACACACATCTGCCAACATGCGACACATTCAGTGAGGAAGGTATAATTTAGACTCATGTGGTGCTTCGCCCTGAGAGGATGACCGTTTCCTGCTAAAGCTAAACTCAGGTCTATCAGGAGAATCTGGTTTTACAGTCAGCAAATACTTTGCTTTTGGGTAAAGCTGACTATTGGCAAGAGCGTCACGCATGTGTTGGAAAAAGAACGAGCAGATAAAAGAATGTAAACACTGTAAATGGCATGAAAACCTGTCACAGCAGCACAGGTTCCCGTCAGCCGGGCTGTTGGTTTATAAAAACAGAATAAAGCATCCAGCGGGTCAGTTGTTTTTGTTTGGTGGTGCTTTATTTGGCCTGATTTCCCTTAGACACTGAACTCCATTCAAGCTTCACCGATGCATTTGGTTGTCGGTTTTGTCCAGCATAAACACTCATCTCCTTGCATAGTTTTTTTTTTTTTTAAATACTTTGCATCCGCTTTCCTGAATTCAAGGCACTCGTACATAACAATTAAACTAACCAGTGATGCACATCTTTATCTTGTTTGCACTTATAAATCCTGTTTGCTACTGCCGTGGCACGGTTGGTTTTACAGTGGCTGATATCGAGTGTCATTCGTTTAAAAGTAAACTGGTTTGTGCGCGTGACAAAAGACACTGGGTTGCTACACCACGGACAGTTTTGTGGAAAAATATGTCGTTAAAGTGGCTGAATTTGAATGTTTTCGCTTCTCAGGGTCTCGATTTGTGTTTATTTTCATCTGGTTGCAGCAGCAAATGTCCTCGTTTCCCCTTTAACCTCCAGTCGTTAGTTTATTCTGCAGAAAAAGAAAAGTTAAAAGGTGATGGGAAATTAAAGGGAGCTCAAAGGTTCAGCGTTGTTTATATTTTAATTCTTACTTTCTTGGCGTTGTCCACACACTGCATGTAGGCTGATGCAATACCCGAGCAAGTCAGAGTTCTTCCTGGGTTTTCCATGTAGCATTTCAGGATCTGATCCTGAAGGTCTCTGCACAGGGGCTGGATGTTAAAACATCTGAAGGAGAAAGAGCAAAAAGGAAGGAAAGTTAATTTCTGTAACCTTTGTGCAAATATTAACTGGAGAACTGCTGGATGTCTTCGAGAGCCAATTTAGACTAATCAGTTCATTAAACTGCTGAGATGCAAATTAGACCTGGGTTTGTGCAGAAATACAAGGATGACACACATACACACACACACTTCCTGAGACAGTTCTCCAGCTGATCCAAAGCAGTCTCGGCTGTAGTAACCCGCTGCTATAGTGATCCATTTCCAAATGCGTGTTACTCATGCTTTGGAAGACCAAAAGACAACCATAAATATCTGGATCGTGGAAACCCTCGCCTCTTATGCACAACAGATTTGTATCAAAGATGTTGGCAGGTTTTTTTTTAAAGCTTTTGTGCAAAAGGTATGCAATTAATCTCACACACAGTGCAGATTCAGACAGTAGAATACAAAATCCAGGGAAATCCAGAGCTCAGTGATGGGTTTCTAAAAAATGTTTCCTGTTGTTAAAGTTAAAAGTTTTTGAAATAATGTTTTAGCAAGTAAATCAGTGAAAAAAAAGACTCAAATGTTACTCAGAATAAACATATTCCTTGAAATCTTACATTGCTGGGCATAATTTTGTACTTGTATGGACTAATATTAATAATAATAATTGTCCAACAGTTTTATTTCCTTTGCTGCCCCAACAATGCCACATCAATATATAGTTGCCAAAAAAGATCCAAGAGCCAATATGCACTTTAAAATTCTTGCACAGTATTTTTAGTCAAGTTACCAGTGCAAATATCTTATTACACTAGAAACATGACAAAACTAACTTACAAGTTACTTTTTGCAAGAAATAGGAGATTGCCTTCAGTCAATAAATCCTGAAAAATAATCATTTCACTAGCAGATTATTTAACTTATACAAGACATTCTTCCAAAGTTTTAAGTGAAAAAATCTGTCAGAGGACCAAGTTCTTTTTCATCATTATTAAGGAGCTACTGACTTAAAACAAGCGCCTATGCCTGGCTAAAGAGTTGCTTGTGAGTTAGTTTTGTCTTATTTCAGGTGTACTAAGATATTTGCACTAGAAATCAGACCAAAAATACTTCCCAAACTGAATGTGAAAATGACGGTATACTCTAATTTTTCCACTGTACATGTGTTTGATATATATATATATATATATATATATATAAAAAAGGCAGGCTTTTTTTGTACTTTCAGTCACTTGTGTCATCAGGATTAATAGCAGTAACGAAGGTTCCCGTTTAGTTTTCCATATTACTGATTTAGTTTGAATCAAATACAACCAAGAAAGAACCAAGAAAGAAAAATACACAGAGTAAAAACTTACGCAAAACGCTTGAGAGTCTCCTCTTTGCCTTTCTGGAAATTTTCCACTGAAACTTTGTAAAACTCTGCACACTGTGAGGAGAACAGACAAGTGTTTAGCAAAAGAAGGCAAATGATGGAGTGAGTAAAGGAGTCGCCTCCACTGGTTCAGTGAAAAATTGAGTAATGCTGCCTCTTGGTGGCCAACGACGGCTAAATATCAGACGGATTCGGACGTTCGTCCGTTACTGCTAAATCACAACTGAAAAAGGTGTTATTCTGGAAACGTCCACGCCAAAATAAAAATGGTAAGAAATTATGTGCGTACAAATATTAAAGCTAAAATGAAGAGAGGCTGTGTTGAGACTTGTGCGAATGTATTTTAATTTTATTGTTGAATGCATTTGTGTTAAATTTAGGAGCAAAAAAAATAAAAAATAAAAAATGAAAGGTTTTAATCAAACCTAAATACTAATATTATCCCTGCATTAAATGCTTCATCGTCCCAAAGCAACAAGCTAAAAGTTTTCCAACTGCTTTTTTTTTTTAACTTCACCAGACTCTAAACACTGATTGAATAAAATACATTCATTAGGTATTTCTGCATGTACTTTACACTTAGTTTTGTTTTAAAATTATTGCGCACCATCTCCCTCAACTATCCTGAACGTGTCACAAACTTCTTAAGTTTCAGCTTACCTTTGCTTCAAGTTTGGAGACATGCTCCTTGTAGAGTTCATTGCGCTTCTTCATCTCTTTCTCTCTCTCCTCCAGCTGACGAGCCTGCATGAGTTCAACGTCAGTATCAGCATAACCGTTTCCAAAACAACCCCCGTTATCTTTCATGCCATTTCATGCAGCCTGAACATTACAGTTAAGGCCAACGTACTTTGTTGGGTTTTTATAAGACAAACCAACACAAATTAGCACAAAATCTGTGTTAGAAGGAAGTAATTGTTTTTTTTTTTTTTTTTTTTTTGATTGATGGATTGCATTTGTATTACTCCTAATTTAATTTAGAGGTATTAGTAGAGGGGGAGCTGAATTTAAAAACCAAAAGAAATTTCCAAACTATGTTTATTCACACAAAAGTTCAACAAAATACATCTAAGCTTGCCGTAGTAAAGCGCCAAAATAAAGACGAGTCCAATCGATGTGAATATTTTTGCAAGGTGCCGTGTGTTTAACCATCATCCATATGCTTATTAGTACAAAAAAATATATCTTCGTTTAGTACAGAAACCACAGCGCTGAATAACACCGTAAGCTTTGAGGTGTGACCAGAACAAACATGCAGAAGTGAGACATGCAGACATCGTGTTGCTCCTGCCCTACCTTCAGCTCCATCCACTGAGACACCGGGACAAAAACAAAAGAAACACGGTAAGCAGATGAACGTTTGTGTCAAAAGAGAGAGAGAGATCCTGTAGCATTCAAAAAAAAAAATGTCCAGACTGTGTTCCTCTGCTCACATGAAGCTGCGCCATGAGCTTCTCGTGCTCTGCCATCGTCTTCCCTCTCTCCACGGACTCCGTCAGCTTCTCCATGCGCATCGCCCTCTCCGCCTCCAGAGTCTTTTTCACCTGCTCCTCCGCCTCGGCCCGAGCCGCCGTCGTCGCCTCGGCTCGCCGCAGAACCTGGATCTCCTCCAGCCTTCGCAAACACAAACCACAGACATTTTAGCCCACTGGGGGGAAAAAAATAAAAAATAGAGTTATTTAGATGATGAAGGAACAATTCCTGGTATCTTGAACTAAAACATGAGGGCTTTAATATCTTTACTTCTAAACTTTGTATCTTCAATTAAAAAAAAAGCAAAAAACAAGAGAACATTGTCCTTAATTTGCTCACCTTTAGGCTGATTTGCAGTTCATGAGTAATCATGCTTGTTTCTATATTTACTCTGTGACTTTTATTTCTCTACTTTGGTTCTTGGTCTTTTTAAAACATTGGTAAAAATCTTTTTAGAACTGAAACTGTTAGCTTTAAAGTGATCTTTAAAACAATTGCAGAAGTGGAATTAACCAACCCGGAGGTAATACTGTGATTTACTTGTGCATTAAGAAATCAGGACAATGACTTTATTTAATAAAAGCTCTATTATATTTCAACTAAAGAGAAACATGAAATTATGACGGGAAGTGTGTCCTTACTGTTGCTGCAGCTCCCGTCTCTTCTGGCTGATCTCCTCCTCCAGACTTTCCTCCATCTCTGCTCTGATTTTCTCTCTCAGTTCCTCCTCTGTCACTTCAGGGGAAATGGGTAAAATTATTATTATTTTTTTTTTGCAAGAAAATAATCTATATAAATCTGAATTTCTTACTGGTGTTGAAATGTAACAAAAATTGCATCAACAAAGTCAGGGTACAAATTTGGTTTGTGAAAATATTACATTCCAATGTTTTTTTTGCAAAAAAAATATCAGTTGATATACTTATTTTGTGCACAACAGCAATTTTTTTTAACTGGGAAAAACACCATAAAAATCTGAAAACTTTTATTTTCAGGTACTACGTTCGATTACTGAGGCAGCCTCCTCGCAGCCCTGCCAGGGTAAACCAGTCAATTTCAGGGATTTAGTTTGAGGTCGAAGTGAGGCAGGAGCAGCTGTCCGACGCCTTCGGAGAGAAAATGCAGAATCTTACGAGTCTGGTAAGCCGATATAAAGAAGTTTCATCAGAAATCAGCCTTTCCACCGTCTGAAAAGGAGTCTGCAAGTGCAGGACGTTCAAAACGACTGCCAACATGTCTGGTCCGATCATCCAGGTGGCTTCATTTTGAAAACAGACTCCAAGATGCTAAGAGAAGTCTCCTCAAACGCTAAAATGAAACTGCAGCACCTTTGGTTGGTTCTTGCTTTACTGATGTGCATCAGTAAGAAACTTTCATAGGAGGTAAGGAGGAAACTAAAATGATTCACTGGATTGATTGAGATGAATCAATTACTGAAATAATCGCCCGCTAACTTAGTAAATCAATTGATCGTTAACTGGAGCTTTTTATATTAACCTAAAGTTAAATTAAAAAAACAAAAACAAAACAACAACAACATAGGAATCAACATGTGAGAATTTCTTCTGAAGCACCTGAATGGGATGTTTTAATGTTTGTATCTCAGGAAGATCTTAAAGCTGCAAACATTAGCATAGTGATTAATTTGACCCCTTCAAGCAGCACTTTAATGAGCCACATGCATGTCAAGACTTTTGTTTATAAAGAAATAAAATCTCAACCTTCTGCAGGCGGTGGTAGTAAGGAAGGCTCTTCGTCTTCCGCAGCAGGAGGCAGAAATGTGGTCGCTGGTGGCTCCGTAGGAGGCGGCGCTTCCAGATGTGGCGGAGCGAGCGCCACAGGGAGCTCTTCATGCCGACATGACGCCGAGGCTTCATCCGAAGAAGACTCTGGAGGAGCACCAGGTTGGGCTGAAGCAAGAGGTGAGGGTGAGAGTACTGGCTGAACAAGTGTGGCAGCAGACTCGAGAGGCTCGGCAGCAGCTGGCTCAGAAGGCGTTGGTTCCTTCTCTTGTTCTGTTTGAGGCGTAGTCTGTGTGTCCGGCTCTTTGGGTTCAGGTGGTTCAGTTAGAGATTGAGGCACTTCGGGGTTTTCAGCCCTTGAAGAAGGGGCAGGTGGAGTTTCTGGCTCCAGAGATGGAGGAGGGAGGGAGTGGAACGTCACAGGAGGAGGAGGGATGAGTTTGACAGGAGGAGCAGCAGCTTCCACTGACGGAGATGTGGGAGGAATAGGAGGAGTGGGTATGAGCTGAGGTGAGACAGGAGCCTGGAGAGGCAACGAGGGTTCGCCAGATGAGGCCGGAACCGGAGCGGCAACCTGAGTTGTTGGATCAGCTGAGAAGTGAGAGGTGGTCTTTGTCGAATTTTTCATCCGGTTGATGACTCTGTCTGACAGCTGAGAGAGAGAGAAAAAAAAAAACAAAAAAAAAAACACGCGCATACTTTATTAATGGGATCAGTATCTGCTAGGAGCTAATATTTAAATTAGGGTTGGGCGATTGATCTAGTGTCGATCAGCAATATATTGATTTATTGCCTGGTCCTATTGTGATGTAGATGTTTATTCAAAGAAACCTAAATATAGAGAGGGATGGTTTTAGAATGGCCTATTTAAAATACAGACTTTTGTAATTGAGATTCTGTAAAAAAAAAATAAATAAAATAAAACAGAAATCCATGTACACAGAAGGTGGTACAACTTTGCCCTTCCTGCCTCAGTCATAGATCACTTACACACAAACAGTTGTTAAATACAGAAAATGCTGACTAGAAAATATTTTTACGCCATGCTTTTGGCACTCGTTCTAGCACAGCGCCCCTATGCAAAGCACATAATGCTCTTATATGACTAATGGGCAAAAATGTCAGTCTGTAAATTTCCAAAGCTGGTGGAGACATACCCTGAAATACCAGCACAAGGTGACAAAATGTTATGGGAGAAAAACGCATTAACCCCCCAGCGAAGTTACAAAAGAAACGCGTCGTGCGTCTTATTTCTGCGCTGAACGCGAGTGACAACAAGCTATGCTCCATCTAAATTTATCACAGGAGCTGCAGGAAACAGAGACAACAAACTCGGGGAGCTCAGTTTCTGTCTTTTTTTTTAAAAAAAACCCGACACCACCAGGCAGGGCACGGATCGTGGACCCCACTCCAAGTTAAACCTCAGCTCTGACGCTCGATTCCCCAGACGCGTAATTTCAGCAACAGCGTGCGGAGAGTTGCATTGGTTTCCACGGAGCTTTCCACTCACCCGTATGCCCTTCACAAAAGTTACCCCGCCTCCTCCTTCATCCTCCGCAGGGAAGCGGCTCGGAACGTTTCCCCCCATCCGGTTCTGCTGGGTCACACCGAACCCCGCGGTTCAGTCCCTAACACGAACGAATTAATTCAGGTGATGTGGATGATCAATCCTCTCACAGCTGCTCCAGGTCGGTCTCTCCCACCTCTTCGTGGGAACAACCTGCGCTGCCATTGGATGGAGCTGAACTACAGCTGTGTGGATTGGTCCGATGGCTTTTAAAAATCAGTGAGGCGTGAGAGAACTGTCTGTCCCAGCGCTGGAAGAGAGGGGTGGGGGACCATTCATGTTGCATAATATTTATTTTAAAAAGCCACAAGACCCGGCGATTTATTAAAACTAGTTTAATTTCGGAGTGTAGAGATTGTTGACACTGGTCCAACACACCTGAGACAACATGGTCTAAGAGCAAGGAGCCATATAAATAACCTGCATACTCATGATTCAGTACGGATTAACCTCACGCTTTCAAAAAAGAATTAAATAAAAATATCTAAACAGCATTATTACAGACAAGACAAAGAAATTGCACCATTGGTCAATGAATGCTACTGAGGTACAAATGCTAAAACAAAAAAGTAGAACTGGTGACAGTTGTGTTTAAAAAAAAAAAAAAAAAAATCATGAAAAGACCAAAATATTGGATTCATTTTTCACCTGAGCCAATGTTTGTGAGCTCGGATTGGCTTCTTGCTTGGCCTGACGAAATGCACCCTAGTGTATGCAGGACATCCTATGTAGGAGGTGGTCAGATTTCAGAAATTAAGACCATTTCTACAAATTATGCATCACATTTTGCCCCAACATGTGTCTCACTTTGCAGCCACAGGCCTAAATTGCGGCAATTATCTGCTTTCACAGCCCATTTCAACCAACGTGGGCCCCAAATGTAAATGTTGGTTGGCATTATACAGTAAAACTCTGATTTATCTTTACCGCTCTGCATAACACGACCAGTCAAATCAGAATAAACTGCTAAAGAAAATAAAAAGTCATGTCTAAACACTTCTTAAGGGGAAAATAGTGTAAGAATGGAGCGTACTGAGGAGTGCTACACACGTGAAAGTTTCTGGAACAGAAGAAGCAAAACTTTAAGGCTAAACTGTTGTGCAGTTTAAAAACCTTGTCTACTGGAGCTGGATTAGAGATTCATGCAATAGGTGACAACCTGCATGTTCTGAGCGGTGATGGCGAGCTGAAGAGGTCAGATCCGGATCAACCTGCATATGACAACCTCTCAGACTGATGACGGTGGTGTCATAAACCTCTTACTACAAACCGAGCATCGTTTCAAACACCACAGCAGACCTGATTATTGCTGGTGATCACATCCGTCCCTTTATGACCAGAGTGTACCTCTCTTCTGATGGCCACTTCAAACAGGATGATGCACAAAGCTCAGATCATCTCACACTGGTTTCTTACAAACATGAAATTGAGTTTAGTGAACTTTAGCGTTTTCTAGTCTGCAGATCTCATTCCAACAGAGCAGCGCGGGTAGGTGGTAAAATGATGGGAAGCAGTTCAATGCGGCACTAGCAAGGTGTGGCTAAGAAAGCGTCAAAAAACCAAATGTCGATTCATAACGTCTGCGCTCCATTCAGAGAGGCGTGGACGCTGACGGGGTTGCAAAAGATTCGCTGTCCACCATTTTTGGTCTTTTCATGACATTTAATCACTGAAAAGCATCATCAGCACCTCCTTTAAACTGCAGTTGGTGAAACATGTAAGATCAAGTATGAAAACAAAATGACTGTATTTGTATAAAACTACCACAGGAGATTTAAAAACATTTCAAATTTGCCCAAGGGGGCAGATTTCCCCCTGCTCCCCCTCTTTACAATCTGCTGGCAGTCTCTCCTTCGTCACTTTCGTCACTCTGCCTTCTTCTCCTTGACTCCGGCCCCCCGCAGAGCCGCCTGCATGCTGCTCCAAACCTCCGTGTACAGCAGGGTGCCAATGAAAACCACAGCTGTGCCCACCCAGTGCCAGGCGGTGAAGGGGTTTTGGAAGTAAAGGATGGAGAAGATGAGGCTGACGAACTTTCTGAGGGTCACCACCAGGGTGACGGTCAGCGAAGGGCACTCTGTGGTCAGGATAAAGACGCCACGGATGCACACGTACCTGGGAATAGGGTTAAGGTCTGCAACAAGACTGAAAGAGCGGTCAAAAAATAAAAATAAAAAAATACCAGGAAGGCTTTTCTATAATGTGCCTCAGAGGAAAAAATTAACTCTTAAGTACTTCAACACCTTTGTAACTAGTCAAAGTTTTGGATCCTACACTTTTCCCTCGCTTACAATGAAACCCAAAGTCAGCTGTTGTCATGGTGAGGAAACAAATGGAGCCCCACCAAATCGCTCTTAATAGGACCACCATGTTTTAAATGGTCTGCAGGTACGCTAGCCAAACAGGCTAATCAGGAAATGTTAACAGTTCTGCTGTTTGACGAAGAGTAGAAAAGCAAAACGGGACAATATTCTCTGCAACGAGCACTGGAAAACTAACTCAAATCTAGGTATCAAAACCAAAACTAAAATAATGAAAAGTTCTAACATTATTCTAACTGTAGGAACCCTTTTCGTGGGGAAAAAAAAAAATTGTAGATCTTCCATGTTAAGCAAAAGTGAAAATATTCAAACATTTTTGGTGTAAATGATGTAAAAACAGCTCTGTGATAGACACATCAATCCATACAACGTAGGGAAGAAAAACAGACAAACGACAGGATACTGTGTGACGACATTGATCAGCAGGTAGAGCCACATTGTCGGCATGGTCAGCCCGACCACAGGAAGGAGAACGGGAGCTGCAGCAAAGACAATAACAGTGAAAAGAATTTGTTCACCTCCGAGATGTGTAACGCAAACACGTGTATTCCCGAGTAAGAATTGAATTATTAATCTCTTTAAACTCACTGCTTTCATTGAAAAGGATGCAGTGGTTGTAGATGTTAGTGGCCAGAAGCAGGAAGCCCGGCAGAGGCAGGCAGTGCTGAAGACACGAGCAGATGTTAGATTAAAACGAACCAACTCAGACGTTTTCCCTCTGAGTCAGAGGAACGCTTACGTTATAGAAGAGCGCCTCCTTGGAGTGCTTCCCATACTGCTGGTAGAGCGTCTCCTGGAAAATGCCCATCCTCGCAGACATCAGCAGGGCAAAGGTCAACATGGCGATGCCTGATTGAAGATAAAGCCGCGCGTGTAAAAGTCGCTACAGAAAGGCAAGCCGATAATGTTCTGCTGCTTAACCCTTTTAGCTTAAGCTTATGAACTAATTGCAACCAGCAGTCCCTGAGCATTATTCTACCGCCACCATGTCTGACTGTGTGAAGTTCTGTTTCTCAAATGCTGTTATTTTTTTGCTAGATATAACCAGAGCCACCACATCTAAAAACTTTTAGCTTTGTCTTGGTCCACAAAATGTTTCCCCTTAATAATCTTAAAGATGCTTTTCGGTTAAAGATGAGATGAGCATCTGTGTTCTTTACGCTCCAATTTTTTTTATTGACAACCATGACTGTCCTCTTCAGGAGGCTGTTCTATAAAAACAGTGTCTTCAGACAGAGGCTTCTTCCAAACCGCTGTAATACAGACTGCAAGTGAGGCCTGCACTTGCCTCACTGCTTCACATTTTGTTCTGGATCCCTTTTTGACCCAGTCACAGGAACATTGCATATTTCCTCCGTTTGTGGGTGATGTCTCTCGCACCGGTTTGCCGTAGTTCCAGCAGCCTTAAAAATGTCTTTGCAACCCTTCCCACACTGGCAGAGGTCGCTAAATTTGTTTCTGCTCCACTCTTGAATCTCATTAATTTAAGAAATGATGTCTTGCTTTTTGAGATCTTTTAGTTTACTTCGTGTTTATAAACAGGTTGTGTGTAAGAGATTGTTGTTGTTGTTGTTTTTTGTTGTCTCGTCAAATTGAACTTAACTTTCCAAATATCATGGTCAAATCATTATAAAACAGAGAAATCAGTAAAGGACGAAATATGTTTTGCCACAAAAATGAGAGATTTTTCTCCTGCATTTCTTGCTCTGTTTTTTTAACCGACACTCACCAATAAGCCAGTACATAAAGGCATAAAGCCCTTGCTCCTTCGACCCATCACTGGACACGTCATGCTGAAACAAACCAGTAGATGCTCTGGATTATTACTGGGGCGTAACAGCAGTTGAACTGGAAAACACAACATGTCTGCAGAGGACTCACCACTTGTTTGGCTGACATGATGGTGCATATGAAGATGCCAGTGGAAACTAGAACAATAGAGAGATACTTGCTGGCTGAGTACCTGCAGGTAGAGAAGGTGAGATGCACTGAATCCGCAGGAAGACATTTGACAAAGCAGAAGGAAAAGCAGAGGAAGAATCACCTCTTCTTCAGGATGATTATTCCCAGGATCATGTTGGCTATTAGTGATCCCTGAGTGGAAAAAGAGGGGAAGCTTAAACAAAAGCAGTGGAGGAGAACAGGAGGAAGCTTAAATGACAACAAGACGCGACACTTACTGATCTGAAGATCATGTGGAGTGGCATGGCGATGTTAAAGTTAAGAGCATAGTTGTTGATCACACTGACAGTGAAGAACATGGTCACCATGATAACATAGTTACTGAAAAAAAAGAAGAAGAATGATTTCATTCCATATCAGCAATTAGTCTCATTTAAATGAAACTGTTTTTTACCTGACAGGAATTGCTGGTTTCTTTCTCCCAAATTTAGTTTCAAATATGAAACCTTCTAAGGCAATAAAGACGAACTGAGCAAAGGTGACTATGTTGCCGCATCCTGGAAACTCTCTGAAAAACAGAAACGTCGCTTTAAAACGGAGGCAAAAAAATCTGAAATTATTGCTTTAAAAAAAAAAGGGATGCTCAATAAGAGAAGAGCAAGTTTATGGATACAGTGTCACGCTAAAAGTATTGAAGTCCTTCGAAACTTTCTATGTTTGGTCACGTCTCAACCACAAAGTTCAACGTATTGTGATTACATTCCTTTGTGATCTACCGAGGTAAAGTGGAGAAAAACTATGAAAACGAATGAGCAGAAAAGGTTTTCAAGATTTATTTTACTAATAAAAATCTGCAAAGTCTGATTTGTATTGTATCAAATTTTAATCTGTGAAATCCTGTATTGTTAATCGAAGCAATTGGCCAAAAACAAAACAAAACAAAACAAAAAAAAAAAAACAAACAAACAAAAAAAACAAACTGAATTGATGATAAAGTCTCAGTATGAATGCAGCTGTTCTCTGAAGGCTTCAGGTGTTTGCTAGTGAACAAACGGCATCATTGAGACAAATGAACAAACCAAACTTTCTTGCCATTTGTTGTAAATGAGAACCGGTTCACATTCGACTCATCTGGTTAACTAAATAAATAAAATGGATACCTGAAAAAAAAAAGGGGGATGAGGGGCAGGAAGCAACAAGGAGGACAGAATGCTGGAAGAAAACAGTTGCAAACACTGAAGCAGAGCTGCAGTAGTTTACATCAAACCACACTCCTATGTGAAAACGGACCAATCAAAGTCTGGATCTAAATCCATTGGATCACATGCAGTCAAACTTAGAAAACTGATGCTCTCCAGCCAAGGGACACAGATAGAGCTATTTTGCAAGAAGGGATGGGAACACATTTCAGTCTGTAGGCTCTCCATGCCATGCAGATTACCATTTCTTTTTTTTAAACGTTTTGAAAAGACATGCGTCATTTTCCTTCCACTTTACAGATATGTTCTACCTGGGGTTGGTCTGTCACCCAAAATACAAGGAAGAGGGAAAGTTGAAGAGCGGTGAAAAACTTTCCAAGACGTTTTAGAAGTGAAAATTTAATTTGCTGCCAAGGGAATGGACTGCTCATAGATATTTACTGCTCAGGTTAAGTTTTACTATTTAATATTTATACTCTTCTCCCTTTAGTGCTGCTCTTACCTGACTCTAATGAAAGTTTCTCAATTTTAGAGGAAATTATTTCTATCCACTGATGAAAACTGATACTGAGAGGTGTCTTGCGGTTAGTTTTTGTTTTAACACACCAACTATACACTCATACTCATGTAGAAACTACACATTCACTTAGAACCCCATTTACACTCTGCTTAGGAATCCTAAAGGAAATAAATATGTACAGCTTGCTGATGTGACACAATCGTACATAAACCTGAACCTCCCCGCTTCAACTAAACTCCAACTAGAAATGTTTTATGCTCATTAACGTAAACTTTAATGGCTCCCGGTTTAAGTTTGTGACTGACCTCACCAGCAGCTCCAGAGACACCACATTGCTACAACAGCCGACAAAAACAAGGACCACAGCAAACGCAGTCCCCATGATGATTGACGGCCGAAAAAAAAAAAACGAAAATAAATAATACGGCTCAGTTATTGGGACGAATGAATGAGAGGAGCATGCTTGAACATTAGCCGCTGTTTGTGTTTCAGAGGAAATCTTCTTTCTCCGCGAACTCCTGTGTTATTTGAACACGTCAAAATGTGACATTTCTCTCTTCCGGTTCAGTAGAGTCATGGTAGTTGTAGTTTATTTTAAAAGGCGGAAGTGGACACTCATTGAACGACTTTTCCCGATATTTTTTAAACAAAACAAAGTGTATTATGCTTCAGAATCAGTTAGTCTATTTTAGCAAAGTGCCTAAAATGTGACAAATTAATGAGCTCGTCGCCTAGTTGCCAAGACTACAACATACTTCTTCTTCTTCTTTTAGGTTTTTTGGCGGTTGGCAAACAACTTATAGGTGCATTACCGCCACCTTCCAGACTGGAGTATAGATTAGATGTCCTATCACTATAATCTTCCCATAAAACCTGATTTCCTAAGATAACTAAAAATGCTATTAAATATTACATCTTCAGAGGACCTTTGCAGCAGATTTTTAATATCTAAAATTACTTTATTTCTATTTAACTCTCTGACTAATATCTCTCTTTCCCGATTGTACTTATCACAATCTAGAAAAATATGCTGCACTGTTTCTGACTCTCCACAATAATTACACAACCCTGTACTATGTTTATTAATTATTTTCAAAGTACTATTTAGCCCCGTATGCCCAAACCTTAATCTGGATATAATATCCTCTTCTTTTCTATTCCTATTACCTTCCCTACATTCCCCTACTTTTCTTTGAATGCTATAATAGAATCTTGCCTTTTCTTCTCTATCCCATAATTCCTGCCATTTGACTACAACATACTGGACTCAGTATGAGTTAAAATATAAAGAGCTATCACTCTGTTTGAATTTCTATGGTCGAGAACATCATTGGAAAGTTCGTTCATTTTATTAACACAGTTCAAAAAGTGTAGGAAGCTTGTTTATCATATGGACTTATAACCCACAAGGCACAACAAAACAGAGTGCTATATTACAAGATATTGTTTTCATCGGTGCATTTCTGAACCCAACATACAGTTTCTTTTGAAAATATAAGTGCGTTTCATTTGTTATATAGAAATGTTTTCATTTTCTGTATTTCAATTCAGATATTATACATTAAAATAAAAATATTCAAATCTGTAATTTTTACATATTCGAATTAAATAAACAAATTTAATTGAATTAGATTAATGTTATTGACTTGTTATTTTATCAGTGTTTGGATCAAATTCCAGTCTTAGCATTACATTTTTGTTGAAATATATTATTTCCCCTCAACATTTTCCATTTAATCTAAATCTAAATTATATATTAATCTATATCATACTAATAATCAAACAAATGAGATCCTTCTCCCAGCAAATGGGAGAAGAACACTGACTCTCTCCTCCTGACAAACTCAATAACCCTTGTTCTACTCAGCTGCACATTCCTTGGATCATTGTATGATATTTCTGATAACTGTACAGTATTTTTAAGTTATAATCTTGTACCTAGAAATTATTCTTTATTTTGGTTGTTGTTTTTATATTCTAATATATATTCTATTTTTTTTTTTCATCTTCGTGTGAACCTACATGCCCTGATGCTGCTGCTTTATCTGAACTTCTCCACTGTGGGACAATAAAGTATAATTCTATTCTATTCTATTCTATTCTATTCTATTCTATTCTATTCTATTCTATTCTATTCTATTCTAACAACATATTCTTTAATCTCGTGGCATTAGGAACATTTCTCGTTTGTTGTCGTTTTTGATTTACCTGAACCTCTGTCAAGCATTAAAAATTAACTAAAAGTTCTCTTAGGATTCCAAAAGAAGCTCAAGAGTCTGATGTTTGTATGATGTCAAAATAGACGATCTCTGATACATTGCGTGAGTGCGTACGTGGCTCCATTTGACGTGTTGGCGTAACATACCGCTAGCTTTGCCCGTGCTTGTGGCACTGCAGCCGTCGTAGCAACAATTGAATTGGCTTCTGGTCTTTAACAGTCACACATTTTAGGAGCAGCGGTCATCATTTGGTTTGGTTAAATCTTCGGAAGCTTTCAAAATGATTTCACTCACGGATTCACAAAGTAAGAGTTGGGTTTTTGGCGTTCTTTGTCCGTAACTAACCGGGTTTAGCTAAATGTACGAGGCTAACGGCAAAAAACGATTGGTTGAGAGCATCATTACGTCACTGTGGAGGGTTTATTTCTTATTTAGACATTTACAATTTACTGTACTATGTGGGAAAATGTAAACATTTAAACCGGCAGCTACTTCATTAAACTCATACCCTCCTTTATGCTCATATCCTAATTGTGTTTTCATTGTACACGTCCTTGTTTTGCTTACATGTGAACTGTGATTGATGTAATTCTGATCAAATCTCTTGTGCCCTAAACTTCGCAGAAATTGGGATGGGACTGACGGGGTTTGGTGTGTTTTTCCTCTTCTTTGGAATGATGCTGTTTTTTGATAAAGCTCTGTTGGCGATAGGAAATGTGAGTTCCTCAAACACACTTCCAATTCCACTGCATAGTTTCACAATGTTCAAAGTTTTTATACTTTTTGATTGTTTTGGTCAATGACATCACAGGAGTAAGCTGTCAGTAATAGGCTAAATGTTGCAGCAGACTAGTGAATTTTCATAGATGGAAGCATTCTGGAGAATTTGAGTTGCTACTTTGCAGAATTTTCTGTAAAATCAATCAAACTTGCATTAGATAAACATGTCACGGTCAGTTCCAACTTAAGCATTCATTTCTGGCAAATTGATTAAAGCATGAAATAAATATGTTTTCAACAACAAATGTTTTATGTTTTTGGCATGATAAGAGGAAACCGATAAAGTGTCGTCGCTCAATAGTAGTGCGCTTTTATCTTTATCGGGAGAGAAAAAAATGCACCACAGGATAGTATCTCTAAACCTTATAATATTTTGCATCTGCATGCAGATTCTCTTCGTGGCAGGCCTTTCTTTTGTCATCGGCCTCGAGCGCACCTTCAGGTTCTTCTTCCAGAGACACAAAGCGAAAGCCACTAGCTTCTTCTTGGGAGGCATTTTTGTGGTTCTGACCGGCTGGCCGATCATCGGCGTCGTCCTGGAAATCTACGGTTTCTTCCTCTTGTTCAGGTCAGGTCAAAGGGTGATAAAACACCTCACACTCGAACACACTTTCCAGCTGTTCACGTCGCTCATGCTTCGCGTTCACAGGGGATTCTTCCCGGTGGCGGTCGGATTCATCAGGCGAGTGCCTGTTCTCGGCTCTTTGCTCAGTTTACCAGGAATTAGGACGGTAAGTGTCACATGGGAGAAACGCGTACAACTCGAGGTTGGTGGAGATTTTCAGTGGCCTTTTTTTATTGCTTGCTGTCTTTCAGATGGTGGACAAAATCGGTGAGAGCAACGCTATGGTATAGCACTACGCTGTTGACGCAAAGGGGGACTTTTCCACTATTTATCATGGATTTTCATCGTGATTGTACGTTCCAGTCCTCGCCACTCCAGAAAAGTTCATCCACAGGTTTTTCTGCAGAAAACACACAAATGTGTCTGTAAACATTCCTCTGACAGCATCCGTTTCCCTCGTCCAGAGACAAGGAGTATCCGACTGAGACCGAACAACAATGCAAATGTTTGTCTTTGTTTTCTTTCTTTCTTTTTTTTTTAACTCTTTGTACCATTCCTTGGAATATTTATGGACTAAACACTTGGCAACACTGGACTATCTCAGAGGAAAGTCAGTGCCTGGGAGCGATCCTGTGTGACGTGTAACTGGATTATTGATGATGGATTTTGAATTAAAAAGATGGTTGTAATCTTTACAGAAATGTGCGTTTCTGTAAAAAGATGTTTTGAGATGTTTGTACTGTAATTTTTACAGTGATTTTTCTAAATGTATACCTGCAATAAATTTTCCTTTTTTGTAAATGTGTGTGTTTTTTTTTTTTCTTCTGAATGACAGATGAGTTTTATGTTCCCTGAAAAGCCAACCTGGATTTTTTTTTATTCAAGTATATTATGCGTCGTTCAGGTTGAGGTTTTGACCATGTGACAAACTAGAATAAAATATCTTAGTTTTATAATATCATGGTATTAACACAATTTAAAACAAAAGAAGTGTAACACAGTCTAGTATTAATTAAGTAAAATTGCAAATAAACATTTAGACCAGATATGTGCAGTGCTAGCTTTTACAATTTTTAACTCCAATGTAAAAAAAAAACTTCAGTATTTTGCTTCCAAATAGTTAAAATTTAAATTTTTCACAGTGGGTTTGAAAAATATTTCTGAATTATTTCTCTCATGACAATCTCCAGTGGAGATCGTTTCATTTTCAAACTGCTTAATTCTGACCATTTAAGCAAAAGGGGCTGTGTAGTTTTTGCTTTCAGTGTTCATCTATCTATCAGTCACCAATGTATTACTATGAATGAGGTAAGTGTACAGTCACCCTACAAGGCTTCTGTGCTGAGATGCTTTTGATCCCTGAGCCTCATGATCCGTCATCTGGACCAGCAGCTCTCTTAGAAGGACCAACAAAGAAGAAGTCGTCCATTTTAACGTTTTTTTTAATTACTTTTTAACAGCAGATACATCTTTGTAAGACCATCTTATTGTTGGCAAAAAAAAAAGTAAATATTTAAGGTGCTGAATTTAATAATTTGTCAAAAGTAGATTTTTCATGTAAACAGTTATGAAAATTGACTGATGCAATGTAGCTGATTTCCAACATGTTTTTTTTTTTATCTTAAAACTTTTATTGGATAATTGATTTAAACAATATTTGCTTCGTTAGGTTGGTTAAACAACTTTTAAAGTTTCGGGCATCAGAAATAAAACGTTACTTTCTCATCAAGGAGACAAAATTGAATAGGACAAATTCCACTTTGGAAATGTTATTTTTCACCTCTAGGTGGCGCTAATACACCTGCTGTCGCTGATCTGCGGATCCAGTTTGTATAGTAGGGGACTGTTTTTTTTTTTTTTACAGCAGATATAATACATACAGTACTTATTGAAGTTTTCTTGGATGATGTAATGAATAAACAGAGAAAGGCATTTCATACATTCAGGGTCAGTTCTTCCACAGACGGCGCCCGGGGTGCCAGGAAAACACCTGAGATCCTGGGGCAGGATAAAATGCAGTGAAGTTCCACACACAACATATGACCTAGTCTTTGTGTTGTCAACAACAACAAGCAGGGGAGGCTACTCATCACATGGGGCGCAGATTAAATTATTTGGTGTTTATTGACCCCATTGGTAATGCTGCCCTGGGCAACAAGCCACTGCTGCATTCATCATTTCCCTTATGCTTTTCAATTTTCCTTAGAAGTCTAAATATCCATGTTTGACTTTGGAATCATAAATAAAAAGTCCACATCTAGTCGGAAAAGAAGCTGTAGCTTCTCACGAGCCCTGACTTCAAAACCCAACATGGGCGCCTTCCATATAACACTCAGCGATGGACTGTGTAAAAAGTTTACTTGCACTTCTGATGGTTTTTATCACATTAATGTTCACCCCTCTTTAGTGGACATGCTGCTCTAGAGTTCGAGCTTTTAGCAGTGAGAAAAACACTATTAGCTTGTTTTGCTAACAGCAGTTAGCCTGGTCACTGGGTTTATTCCGCTTAAACGTGGAACTGGAACACAGTTTAGTTGGGTTTGATGTCGTTCCCAGATCAAATTTGTGACTTTGGACTGATTCACTGTTGACATTTTCTCCACTGAGTTCACTTTAAGTGTCTGATGAGACAAACATCAGTGGGACTACTCCAACTATTTGAGATGTTTGAATGTTACAAAACGGCTCTCTAAATATATTTGATTTCTGGGGTGACCAGCTGGATGTATTAAAACTTGAACTCTGATGTTGAGTGTTATGCAGTCTCCTGTGGGAACCTGATCGTCTATGCAAATGTTAAACAAAATCTTCTCTTGTGTCTCTCACACTGTTTGTGTAGCTCCAGGGAAATTAAGCTCACACTGTTTTACAGCGTATAAGCCTCCTGGCGGTGCTGTCTTTTACCCCCTCCACACTGACATCACGCTGTCATCACATGAGGCTCATTCATAAGTCAAACTCCACGTAGTGTGACCCTGCAAAGATCCTCTGCTGACTGGAGGCTTCAAAGTTCAAACTTCTCCCCCGCGCGTGTTGCTAACATGAAGAGACACCCTCAGCAGCACCTTCCACTCCATCCCAGCTGGAGTGTTAGGTGTGATGTCATTAAATTACCTGTCAGCCTCATCGCTGATGTCACATAACGAGCTGGTTTACTTAATATGCGTCTTGAAAGGCAGAAGGAAACGTTGATCCAACGCTTACACAAGCTACAGCCTGCAGAACAAAACCCTCAAGAACAGTAAGACTGCATTATTATTATTATTATTATTATTATTATTATTATTATTA
>NW_006799956.1:42864-102977 GCF_000485575.1 Poecilia formosa
TCCACCACAACGGCTTTCCTCTGTTCTTTATCCACCACCACAATGTCCGGTTGGTTCGCCATTACCATCTTGTCTGTTTCATATATATATATATGAATTATTTGGTATTTCTTTCTTTCAGAGGAGAAACTGGACTCCTCAGGCAGTCTTGTATCTTAAAGGCGCACGTAAGGCAAACATTTATAGCAAAAAAAAACAAAAAAAAAAACGTAGGCAGTCTGAAACTGTTTTGTTGCTGAGGACAAAATGTTGACACTTTGCAGAGGGACACCGCTCAACCCTGCTGGAGCGCAGCAGCAGAGAAGAAGGGGATGCTTTACAATTAGGTGCGTCTCACATTTATTTATTTATTCATTCATCTTTTTCTTTATGCCGTTAATGTTGGAATTGTACACCGACACCAAAAGCAATTATTTCAGGAGGGCAATATGTATGGAGCATTTCTTGAAATTTAGTTTGGATACCAAATAATAAAAAGAAATGACATCTTTAAATCCATATTTTCAAGCACTACAGACCCACTCAATGTATGTTAGAACAGGCTCCTTTAACCACTTCAAAATGTTAAAATACTGAAAATCTTGATTTAAACATGTGATCCTGGTATGATTTGAGGATCTGGATGGGAGTGAGTAATAGACATAGAAAAAAAAGAGTGCATACTAATACAAATAAATTAATAAATGTTTTGATTCATCGATATTTTTCAAAACCTCTCCTAAATTCATGCATAAAAAAATATTATGCATCCAAGGCCAGAGGGAAGGCGACAACCAGCTCCTGTAAATTTTATTATGCTAAACATTTTTCTAATTTTCCAAACGTTTCTCTTTTGTTCCTCTCAAGTGAACTTTAATCAGATCAGCGATGGGCTGGGATTGTCTTCAGCTTCCGTCGAGCTCCTGCAACAAGCTGCAGAAGAAGGCGAGCCTGCGCTTCACTTACATGTTTTATAACCTGCTTAGAAACTAAAATCTCTTCGTCCTTCTTCAGGTGGAGGCAGACATCTTCACCGAGAGTGGAGCTTCAAACATCTCTGATTACTTTTTGCCTGGTCCAGTTGTCGTACTTGCTGTTGGATATTTGAACTCCAAAATGTCATTGTTGGTATGAATGGATAATCTGCAGCAAAGAACTCTTAAATAAACTTCATTGTTCTGAAAATGTAAATTGATTATGACTGACTTCATTCTAATGTGCTGTGATGTTTGCTGGCAGAAAATTTAGTTTGGTTCCTCTTTCATTGTGCTTTTTAAGCAAAGTTTAGAAATTGTTTTCAGTATGTTCCTGGTATGGGTAAGTTGGGAAAGGAACATTTGAAACAAATTTAGCTTTTCAAACTTTATTCTTTACATGTTGTGTCCTTCCTTTCGTTTTTGTTTCCTCCCTTCTTTCCTATCCTGTCAATTAAACCTGTCAACTATTAAGACGCTGAGTGAACATCAGCAGCTTGCAGTCAAACATCACCACCCTGTCATCACTGAAGGTGCCATGTGGGGGTCAGACATGATGCTCTTAACTCACATTAAGACACGGTGACGTGTTTCTGCAGCACTGTAATCATAACAGAGTATATTTAATGTGTACCAGTGAATAAGTGAAGCCACACCCCAGTAAACCTTCTTTATTTTGCATCAAAGCAACGCTTTGTGGTTCCGAGCATGTACATCAAGACATTTCCCTCTGTTTTTTCCACCTTCGATCTCCTCACGAACATTTATAGATGTTCAAAATGACACCTACGGCTAAATATGATAAGAATCTACAGGAAGAAGTGAGTGAGGCGAAGCAAGTGGAACCGAATGGTTTTCAGTGACTGCAGAGTGAAGAGCAACCGAACCGAGGAGATGCTTCTGCATCGCCCCCTTGTGGTGGGTTAGATGTCCCGCAGGTCCCTCTGGATGTCCCACAGCGTGTTGGCGCTGGCCTGCAGCTGGGCCACCTCTTCATCCGTCAGGGTCATGTTGACCACACTGGCCACGCCTCCGCTGTTCAGCACGCAGGGCAGACTCAGGTACACCTCGTCGCTGATCCCATACATGCCCTGTTGAGGCAGAAACATGAAAGTCAAAAACCAAGTCACAAGGATTCCTGATTACATCCTGTTGCAGTGGTAGGAAAAACCAATCAATTAATCAATCAATCAAAAAAAAGAAAAATATTTAGCTTAATATGGTGCTTTCACATCACTTGAACATTAAAGAAAAGGTTTGTCACTTTGCAACCACAAAATAAGGCTAGATAGCTGGACAGACAGATAATTTCCTGAATTAGATATCTATTTTTCTTATAAACCGAGAAGCTGATCAAATCCAACTTGATTATAAGGCAGAGAGCATTAACATTTCTGGAAGGGCGTTATAGGAAGGAAGTCAAGTACAAGTTACTTATGAATGAGTGAGTGAATGAATGAATGCATTTATGCTTCACCTGCACCATGGTGGAGACCGGATGGATTCTGTTCATGTTCCTCATGAGGCTCTCGGTTAAGTCGGCCACACTCAGACCGATGGCCCAGTTGGTGTAACCCTTCAGCTTGATCACCTCATACGCGCTTAAAGACACAGAAATGCACAGAAATACATGCAGTAAAACATTTCACTAAATAACGTCTGGACCTAGTTCTGCTGAGACTTTAAATTTAGCTAATTTTAATGTCAAATTATAAAACAAACTCCATGTAAAGCACATTTTCTCTCGTAAAGGCATCTTTGGGGATGTATTGTGTTTTAGGGAAGATGTACACCAACACTGCTTTCTGTTTATGTCAAAACAATTATCAGCCCACGCTGGAGTGAGCAGAGAAAATGGTTCCATAAGCGGAAACGTCTGGGCTCGGAGTCTTGCCCCAAAATTAAACAGCTACAAAAATGACAATGACACATTTACTAATGCTCTCAAAATGACTGCTGCCATGGTTGTTGGTCAGAGTTTCTACCATCATTTAGTAAATTACCCACTTTCTGTTTTTCAGGGGCGTATTTATGACATCATACAGGCATCTTCTTAAAAATGGGAAAGATGGGAGAGCATGGCATTCAGGCAATTCAGATGTGTCTTTATGAAAGACAGAGAAAGAAAACAGCCACATTTCGACAGCTAAATAAGTTAACGGACCTAAATCTCTACATATTTTTTATATGTATTCCCCTCCTGTGTAAATCATCAGATAAATATGTTGTTCTTTAGAATATTTTAATGTAAAACCAAACGACAGATGGACCAAACAAAGGTAGCGGCTCCCCAGGTGCTTACCTATCCACCACCATCTTATGAGTTTCTTTCCAGTTCTCTTCATCAAAGTCTGTGCCGATGTTGGGGTTCAGTGTCTGCAGGTTGACTCCGGCCACATTCGTCCCGCTCCATACAGGCACTAACATGCACATTGTGAGGTTCTGATGAGGCAGAAAGTTCAAAGTGCCAACATATATCTAGGCAAAAACAAACAAATTCCTCACCACTGGTGTCTCCGTGTTCTCCCAGGATCCACCCGTTGAAGCTGCTGGAGTGGATGCCAAGTTTGTCCGCCATCAGGAAGCGGAAGCGGGCCGAGTCCAAGTTGGTGCCGCTGCCGATGACGCGGTGCTTCGGAAGGCCACTCAGTTTCCAGGTCACGTAGGTCAGAACGTCGACTGTTAAAAAAAGCATTTTAGCGGTATTTAAAATTAATATTGCAACCTTTATATGGAAGAGGAAAAGCGGAGTTTTATATAGAGGAAGGGTTGGACATGCCCGGGTTGGAAACAACAATGATGATGCAGTCGGGGCTGTATCGTACAATCTGAGGGATGATGTGCTTGAATATGTTGACGTTCCTCTGAACGAGGTTCAGCCTACTCTCCCCCTCCTGCTGACGGACTCCGGCTGTGACGACAACGATGCGGGAGTTTGCTGTAACTGAGTAATCTGAAAAAGAAAAAGAGCGGTCAACAAGTTGTAATGGAAAAAAAAAAGAACTTTATAGTTTAAGATGCCAGTTTAAATTTACATCTATGAATAACAGATGATAATTTCTCTAAAGTGCAGTCTTGTCGACATTACAAGACAAACGGTGATTTCTCACATCTGTTCAGTCGCTGCTTCACCCCTCCACTGTTCAAATGTTTAGTCATCACTTCTTAATGAGTCTTGATGAATCATTAATAAACTTAATGAGCTGGTTTGGGCTAAATGTTGCTGTCAACAGAGTGAAGAGCAAAGGACTGAGCACACATCCCTGAGGATCTCCTTTTCCCAGTTTATTATTGAGTAATGTCTAACTTGCACTTTTTGTTTGATGCTTGTCTTAAATTTTGATTTATATTTTCAGTATCAGCTGGAATATAATGTTCCATGTTAATAATTGGGCTACACAGTGCCGCAGTAGGTAGAGCTGTTGCCTTGCAGCAAGAAGGGTCTTTCTGCATGGAGTTTGCATGATCTCCCTGTGCATGCGTGAGTTTTCTCCAGGTACTCCGGTTTCCTCCCACAGTCTAAAAACATGACTGTCAGGTCAATTGGCCTCTCCAAATTGCCCCTAGGTGTGAGTGTGTGTGTGCATGGTTGTTTGTCCTGTGTGTCTCTGTGTTGCCCTGCGACAGACTGGCGACCTGTCCAGGGTGACCCCGCCTCTCGCCCGGAACGTTAACTGGAGATAGACACCAGCAACCCCTCCTGACCCACCAAGAGACAAGGGTGTAAAGAAAATGGATGGATGGATGTTAATAGTTGTTGGAATAGAAACAGATTTACCTTTGTCTGCGACTATTTTGGGGGTTTTGAGGAACAGGCTGCCGTGCTGCAGGTCCATCATCTCTCCCTTCAGCTTGTCCTCCACCACATCCACCAGGGCCAGCTCATCAGCCAGCTCCTGCGACACACCGAGTTCAAGCAATTTATTTCAAAGCTCCAACATTTAGCGTTCTCCTGTAGCACGAATAGATGGCAACCTGCAGCTGTTTATGCTGTATCCCTCGCATGTTTTGTCACATTCCAGCCACAGAGTTCAATGTGTTTTATTGGGATTTTATGAGACAGAAAAACAGAAAATAGTGTATAACTTGGAATTGGAAAGGAAGTGTATTATGCACTTTTATTTGACCCTCATTATTCTGAATACTCAAACTAAAACACTCAGCACAGCCAACAAAACTCTAAGTCTCCATTTAAGAGCAGCAAAAAGAAAGCTAGTATTAAAAGAAAACCATTTGTAAGTTCAGGCCTGGATGATAAATGGCATTATTTTATGCTATAATTGGTACTACACAGAATGTACCATGTACACAGTGAGGCATGGTGGTGTAGCCATCATGCTGAGGAGATGCTTTTCCTCCAAATTATAACTGAAGCTGACGGGAAGATAAGTGCAGCTAAATAGAGGGCAATTCTGGAAGAAAACCTGTCAGAGGCTAGAAATAAATTGAGATTTATCTTGAATCACAACAATGATCCCAATCATTCAGCTGGAGCCGCAGTGGAATTGTGAAAACTGATGTTTGCTGACATTCTCCCCCAAAATATATAACTATAAATGCAGGGAAAGGTGGTTCTGCAAATGAGCTATTCAGGTGGGGAAATGCAGGCCACACTTTTCAGATTTATTTGTGAAAAATGACTCAGGCCTTTGATTATTTTCCTTCTAATTCACAATTATGCCCTAGTTTATTTCACAGAAAATCCCACCGAGTTCTAACTTAAGTTGTACCAAACATATATATAAAAAAAAGAATCGCTATGCTTGAATCCTTTGGTAAGCCACTGTAGTTTTTGATAATAGAAATATGCTACTCTACTACTTCCTTGAATCTAGATGCTTTAGACAAACCTTCCTCAGACTCAGCTTCCAAAACTATCGTGAGAAAAAAGTTATGTTTAAACATTTCATTTTGGGGTCACTGTTTTTGCTCTACAGCTATATATAGGGCATAGCTGTCCTATTTGCGAAAACAGTCTGACATGTTTCAGTAGTAAGAGCGTGCAAGCCACCTCCTTTCATGACAATTGGAGACAGAGGGGATAAGATCAAGATCAGAGGCCAAGAGATCAGTAATCTGTTGTCAATCCAGGAGAATCCAGGGGAATTATCTTGTGCTGTGGCAGAAGCAGGTGGGGAGAGGATGTTGTGCAAAAGGCAAAAAGAGTGGACATCTTACCCTGAGCAGGATACTGACGGCACAGGCCATGCCGACCTGACCCACACCCACTACCGTCACTTTGTTCCTGGGGGGCTCAGGAGTGCCGGTGAACAGCGGGGTGATCAGCTTTTGCAGGACTGAGGCCATTCTCAGTGCTGAAACGTGTTAACGAAACAAAATGAAACATTTTACGGTCAAATGACGGCCAAACATCAACCGTTTCAAAGAGACGCGACGTGCTCTGCCAGCTAAACTTCACAAATACTGCAGTCCATCAAAGTGCAGCAGGATCAAGAATTAAATGTGGCAGTTATCTCATCATTCCCCCCCTTTTTTTTTGTTCGTCTAAATCCCATAATCCACCGCTAGAAAGCACACTTCCTGAGCTCTGTCCCGCACATGATTTGTCAGCAGAGTTCACCTTGAAACGACACGCAGTCAGACACAGAAAGAGCAGCAATAATACTTGCTTTGTTCGGCGAAGCTCCGAGCTGCTAGGTATAAATACCACCATGTAATCAGCATGGCAGACTGGTGGGGACACCTAAGGCGTGCTTCCCTTAGAGCTGCATCAACGACAGTCCCCACGGTGGTGGCTGTGCAGTCCAGAAAATCGAGGTAGGTGTCCCGGTGTGCTGCAGTAGCAGCAGCAGCAGCAGCAGCAGCGTAGAGGACATGTGACTCAGGACCGGATGAAGGAGCTGCGAGCTGCACAGATCTCCTCTCTCCTCCTCTCCCTGAGCCATCCTCCCCTCACGGAGGATGGGACACTATAATCTCACTGACTGCACGCCGCTAAAGGAGTTACTGTAATCCCTTAACACTGCTTCCATCTGCTGCACCTGCACTACCCAAGAACCTCAACTTTCCCTCCAGTAATAAGCTCATGAAGTGAAACTTCCTCCTGTTTGCATTTATTCCAAATGAAATTTGTTCATTAAGAGCATTTATTTATGGAACACAGTTACCTGCATCATCAGCTCTTAAAGGTATACGTAGTTTTAGTTGTGATTATCTAACACATAATTTGAAAATGAGAATCTGAATTATGCACATGAACATTGGGAACATGTCTACGTGCAGTTGAAACCGGATGTTAATATACACTGTAAAACATTTTGACTTAAAATCTGATCAGCCACATTATTTCTGTTTGCTAATTGTCAAAAAAACCCCAAAACAAATTCTTCCAAGTCAGACGTTTGCATTTCTTCAGGATGTGGTATCACCTTTAAAATGTGAGACTTGGTTAAATGTTTCAGGTCTCCTTCTCACAATAGTTTGATAGAATTTTGTCCCATTCCTCCTTACAGAACTGATTGAGTCGGATTTGCCATCTGTTTTGTGAAGTGCACCAGTGCCTCTTGCAGTAAAACAGCACGGTACAGACTGCTGGCCGTCAAGGTGGTTCTGGCCGAGATGGACCCGTATCTTCTCCCTGAGAACAGATGATGTGCTGGATGGTACTGGTCTTTCAAGATGTTAAAGAGGAGATCCGCAGGAGATTGGTCCCGATTATTTTACCACTGCCCTCCCTTGTTGTTCAGCTTTAGGACCCGACTAAACGTCTGTCTAACAAACTTTGGACAGCATTGTTCTGAAAGTTAATCACGAGCCTCTTTAGGTGTTCGGCTCTCGTTAGCTTCCTCAGGTACAAGAGGTGCTGCTGTCTGGATTTGCAAGTATCTCAAATTATTTATTTTATTCATGGTGTTAAGAAATAAATTGTGATTTGAGCACCACACTATCAATTGCTCAAACTCTTCCATGTATAAAGACTCATTGTTTTTGGCTGTAACTACTGCATCATCTGCAAACTTGTGATTGGATGAGTGGGAGTGGAGCAGTGGACCGAGCGCACAGCCTTGAGGAACTCCTTTGTTAGTCCATATGGTGGTGGAGGTGTGCTCTCCTGTTTTCACGCTCTGGGAGCGGTTGGTTAAAAAGTCCAGTATCCAGTTACATACTGGGATGTTTAACCCAAGGTTGTTCAGTTTCACTAATGGTTTGTTTGGTAGTATTTAATTAAATGGCAAACTAAAGTTAACAAACATCTTTGCATATATGTTTGTATAATTTGCAAACTATATAATCTGTCAATCTTTTTATTTATTTATTTATTTATTTATTTTTTGCTGTTGACAAGGCCTTTTTGGTTTTGCTTTGCACCAAAATAATCTCTGAAAGAATCCGTCTGCTTCCTAAATGGCGTGACACCTACACATTCTCATGCTTTATATATCTGCATATAAATGTTTTAACAAATACGTGTGGCACCTGCAGGCATCAGGAAATTGCTCCCAAAGAAAACCAGATTTTTTAGAAGGTCTACAGTCCTCTTCTCGATGACTTCACCGATTTATTTTATTTATATTTCCTTTTGATGTCACACAAGGAAGCGATGTGTTTGAGGCGTTGTCTTAAAATACATCCACAGGTTTGGCTGCAGCTAACTCAAAAACTGTTAACGAACCAATCTGAGGCATAATCATTCAATTAGTAGTTTTAGTAATTAAAATTAGTAATCTTATTGGCCAAGGAGAAGTAATATAAAAACTGTCAACAAACAGGCATAATTATGGCAGTAATAACAGATCTACAAACAGGAAGAGTTTTTGGTCTGATTTCATGTCAGACTGAGAGAAAAATGATGTTTCTAAATACTATATTTCAGATATTTCTATATACAAATATCTGGTTAACAAATGTTACTGACAACAATATACTGCTTACTGTAAATCTGTCCATTCATTATAACTGAGTGACACTGGATTACCCATGAAGAGTGCTGTGCACTCCAAGCACGTAAACATGAGGAGGTATTTACATGGCTTAGCACCAAGGTCAGGAAGAAGGGACGGCAGCTCTGTGTTTTCACAATAAAAGCATGCTTTCATTTACAACAATATCAGATATTTGTGTCTCTTAAAGATGTAAGGTCAGTCATGCAGTGGTGATGGAGAAAATGTGATTTGTAATGGTAATTGTGCATATATTAACTTGAAGGAACATGCATCGAAAACAATTAAACATACTTCAGGGATAGGTGTTTTCTTTCAGATGCAAGTTATGTAACACTAAAGGTAGAAAGCAAAGAAATTCTGAATCAATGCAAAATTATGTTGAGGAATGATTTTGCATTATAAAGCTGTTGTTTTAAGAATTGAATGCATCTTTTTTAGAACACATTCTTTACTACTTTTGGATCTATTAGACATTTAGCAGATATTAAAACAAAATAAAACTACAAATGCTCTACCTGAATACTAGATTTCCAGTTTTAAACCTCATGATGTGCTTATTTCTTGTCCAAATGAACTTAAGCGGCCTTTCTAGATTGAAGAGCGAATCCTTTCCTGCTTCTAAATAAATAAAAAGCAGCAGATAATATCGGGCTACAATTGTTGACCGGATTGTTCAAATCACTTTAGTATGAACATAATTATTTGTTTTACCTTTTGTCTTGAGGTACCGTGTACGTTAGTTGGAGCTGCTCGCCTTTTCTCCAGAACAAGAGGATCCGCTGTAGACGTGCCGCTCTGCCTGCCTGCATCAACCTCCTGGATTTATCCCACTAAGCCTCTCCGTCTCCAGTGGGTCGCCTCGGCCACACAGAGCGACATTCACAGTGTCTTTTCTTCAAAAAACACTTCAAAGAAACAAGGTCAGAACTGTAAACAATTCACAACAATTATCACGACTTATTGGTAACTTTTGTTCAGTCAAAAACATGATTTTACATTTATTTTTTCATGATGTTTGGCGTTAGTGTTACTCCTTGTTCTGCTTCGAGGAGTTGAAGAGAACAGAAATAAACATCCAGACGTACGGAAACAATGTTTCTTTACTTTATCTCCCATTCAGCTATTTTCTTGGCAGCAAAGGTTTTGGATATAGTAAAACATTTTAACTCCCTACTTTCAATTTTATTGCAATGTGTTTTAGTTAGCATGGGTGCAAATTGTCTTCATTGCACCTTAAAGAGCGCCTACAACTTCACAGACACAATGTGAACTCAGACTTCTCCTTCTCTGCAGTTCAACCGTGGAGACTTGACTGATTTCTCGCAGATGCTCGTCATGTCGACTCCATAACTTAACTGTGAGTCAGTTCCTCCAGGCCAGATTGAGAACCTATTGCTTTTTCTGTTTATTCATGCGATGTTGACCTTAATTGTGTAAATGGAAAATAGAAAAAAAAGAAAAAGAAAAAAAAAGAATAATTCTTGTTGGGAAAATAAGTTTTACATCAGATCTTGTGGTTACAATGTAAAAACAGTGGCATAGACAAATTATAAATGAAAAACTGTTGTCCGACTGTTCACTGACGCAAACTTTCAGGAAATACATTTACAAACCTACAATTCCAGTTTTGTCTTTGTGACACAGGTCTGATTTTATCAGCATTTACAAGCCAGGTGGCTCACAAAAAAAGATTCTAATCTCTTTGGGAGGTGTAACATTTTTGTGCAAATGAAAAAAATAAAGAATAAGGAGAGCTTCTTGTAGACAAATGATAAACGTAGCGTACGTGTAACCAAAGTCAACTTATTGCAGGTGTTATGTCCTGTTTGCTTGAGAGTTGAACTTCAGTCAATACAGGTAGCTGACGTCCGTGGAGGAAGCTTTCACAGGATTTCAAGACGAAGCATCTCTGGTCCAGAGAGCTTCCACGTTTTCCATTACAAAAAGTTAATTTTACATACAAACATTCTGGTTTTTCATCCTCGTATTTTAAAACATTCTAGATGTTAAGAGTACACAGTATTACCCTTAACCCTTCTTGAACAGTAGTAAGTCCTACTATCTCTTGGATCAACCAGTAATGAAACAATGCTGAAGTTAACTTCCGGTATCTGGTTGTTTTACTACTTTTGCGGCATCTAAATACTTGTCTTACATGTCAGACCTTGACTAGTTTCATAGACTAAATATTGGGTCTTTAAAATAGTTTGTGCACTTTGGGGATCTTTGTTTTGTTTGTAACGGTATCTTAAAATGTGCTTTTTTTTTTACTTCCTTGGCATTTTAGAGCTAGCTTAAGGATTGTTGGTTGTGATCCACCTAAAGTAGACTGACTCTTTATTATTGATCAGTGCGGTCACTACGTCTAAACCCTATCAAAGACAAAACGGTAAGTTAATAAAAAAACAATGGGAAAACTACTGCATTTATTCAGCATCATAAGGCTATTGAACATTTCACCAGACTTATCCAGAAAAACCTGAAAGCAAAGTCCATATTATCAAAGACTGTATTTGACACAAAAAAAAACTGTATAAGGACTTTACGCCAATAAAAAGCTGAAAGTGGACAAAAAGAAAATGTGGTGACAACCGAATTTATTTTTTGACACACAACCTACATTATCATAAATAAACAGATTAAAAATCCTTACCCACATAACCCCAGTCATTTGTGTCCATTGTTGGAGAGCTGCCTGAAGATGAATCACTTGTAATTTAGCAAGGTTCAGATTTGCTGTACAGTATTACTCGCATCGCTAACATATTGCTTGAAATCGTTACACCTTAAAATGTCTATAAAAAACGTTGAGCATGCCACTTTAGAAAAATATCAAAATAGAAACAACCCCCCCTGCCCCCCCGCAAAAATCTGTGCCACTCCAAACGAGCGAGTCCTCACTTCTGCTAAGAAAACAAACCAAAGTCCCAAGCATTTAACCTTGCCGTTAGTTTAGCGCTCACGAATTTAAGACCGGGTTAAACCGCCCTGAAGCGAGTTACTTTCCTCCAGCTGTCGTCTTTGCGGCTGTTTGAGGCGGGCTATGTGGGTGCACTGCAACAGCCAGCCCTGTATAATGGACTGAAGGATAAAAAATCTCATAAACGATGGTTAAAATAAAAAGAGACGTAACTGAGAACACGATTCGGCCGATATAAACTCATATGGGTTCGTAGGTAAGGATGGAATATAACAATTGCGTTTCTGAGTTCTCCTTTGAGTCAAATATATGGCAGTTAAAACAAATAAAAAATACACTAAATTTGGAGTTTCTCTGTAAATTCATGACAATGCTGAAAAAAGATGCCAAAAAATAAAATAAAAAAAAGTATTCAGTTCATAGTCAGCTAATCATGATTCCAATACCGAGTTTAGATTTTACTCATCATTACTGAAAACCCCTGGGAAAGACAGGGAAGCATTAACCGGCTGATTTTCCTCATTCGGTGACCTGCTGGCACCGCCTGTCTCTCCTCCCACCACAAACCACAACAAAACGTCTGAAATGAATCAACCTGAGCACCACAGACATGAAAATAACTACCTACAACTCTACTGCTACAAAGCCAATTCTTTTTTAATTCGTACAGAAAAATAAGAACATTATGGTGTTAATAGAAGCGCTGCTTTGTGTGTGGAAAACAAAAATAAAATAAAAGTGGAAGTAATAAAAGGAGGGGAGGGTCACTAAGTGCTAACAAGTGTCCAGGCACTTCACAGTCAGAAAAACACCTGGCACAGCGCGTCGGATCAAAACTACAGTATGACAGTTGAGGGGGGAAAAAAAACAAACAAAACAAAACAAAAAAACTACAATCATGCACGGATAAAACTGGCTGCTCCGCTCCACACTCGTTTCTACATATACGGGTTAGATGCACACAAAGACACAAACGATTCACAGATTAAAATCAACATTTAAGTCGTCTCTTCTGACTGTCGTGCAACAGCGTTATTCAGAAGCTACTGTTTTGAGGAACCGTCCTCCCTGCTGTGGCGGGAGAAAAGTCGGAGTCTGGTAAAAGAAAGTCTGTCGTTCCAATTAAAACTTTGTCTTTTTGTTGTCCAAACATGACGGGAAAAGGAGGAAAAGGGGGCGTGGCCTGCTGTTGGAGTTGTGGCGCGCTGTGGCGAGGGAGGTGATCCGGGCATGGTGGCAAGCTGCTGACGGTCCTTTAGTTGTCGGGGCTGCCGATGGCGGCGGCGGGGGCGGTGCCGCCGCCAATGCCAAGGTAGTTGGCTGCCGTCTCCACAGCACTTTGGACCGGGACGACGACGGCGTCTAGGAGGCCTTTCAGGACGTCGATCTGATCCGAACTGAGGTTCTGGTACGCATAGTATAGGGAGCCGACCACCACAACGAGGAGCAGGAGTTTGATCAGCAGGGAGAAGAAACCTCGTCTGGGCGGAGCTTTGCTGGAGGAGGCGGAGCTGATTGGTTGAGAATACGTCTCGGTGTAGCTGCGGCTCTCTGTGTGAACAGTGCGCTGCACACGGGACTCGTCCAGCCAGTACTCGCTGGGTTTTAATGGCCGACCGGCTGCCCCTCTGATTGGACGCCTGCAGGTTGCACTGCACCCAAAATAAATACACCAAAAAAAGATCAACTTTGAAATTAATTAGCTGATTAATTGAAACACTAATTGATTGTTTTAATGGCAAAAAAAAGAAAAAAAAAAGAAAGAAGACTGACCTGCAACTAAAAGCTCTGAGACTACAACCACATTTTCAGAACTTCTTCTACTACTACTCTCCAATTTGCACAATTTGCTTTCAACAGTTAACTTTATGTTTTCTCTTAGTTGTCTTTCTTTCCATAGACGCTACATTTGGTCTGGCGTTACGCTTGGCTGTGATTCCTTCCTGGAGAGGAGCATCAGCTGAGATAACGCTGCCATCAAATAATCGTTCTCCTCTCCTTCTATTTACGTTTTATCTTCATGGACATAGAAAACACTCCCACATCACTTCATACATTTCTTTTGTGTATCTGCTCTGTCTTCTTAAATTCCCGGTCGTACTCAGCCAGGTTCTGGTTCTGCTGCATTTTTCTTCCTATTAAAGTGGAATTTTTTTTCCTCTCCGCTGTTGCTACATGCTCGGCATGAGAGACTGCTATAAAGTCAAAGACAACGCAAGCGATTGTCGCTACGTGCTTGTCCATGAGGAGTGACCGCTGAAAATCAACGGCTCAACGTAATCTGCTGGGTTTCCTTAGATAAAAAAAACTTTTTCCAAATACTTTGAATAATTAGCTGAACTTGCTGCACAGTTTCACAACTGGGATGAACTGGAACGCATGTGTGATTGAATTGGTGAAGTGTCTTGAGACGACGCTGTATAAATAAAACTGAAGCTGAACAGCAAAAGTAAACCTATAACATAAAACATAACCTCAATAGTTACCTGATGCCTGTGGGTGTGTTTATTTCATTGGCAAGGATATCTTCAACCACACTCTTGCTGGCTTTCTTTGGAGTCTCTTCAGTGATGACCTCTTCCACAACCTGCCGGTGTAGCATCAAACATTCTCAAACAAACTCACACCAACGTGCGACCATTTTAAAACTAAATGGAAAAGCGCGACTCGCCTTGGTTTGTCGTCTGCTGCTGGTTCTGACTGTGACGGGAGCTTTTCCTCTGCTCCTTACAGGCTTCTCAACCACAGGAACCGGTTCTGGTTCAGGGGGAACAATCTCTTCTGAATAAGGAGGAAACAAACCACACACTTACTTAAAGGTCTATATAAGACTACTAAACGTGTGCTACTGGCTAATTTTCCCCCGACAAACCTACTCATGTCTAAAACATATATATTACAAGGGAAGTGATCAGTGCTCACCATCTTCTTTGTCACTGTAGTGGTCAGAGTTTGTGTTGCCGTTCTGGTTGCTGTCTGCTTTGGGGAGAGTTGTGACATCTGTAGGAGCTGCAGGTTCGGCCGCATGCTCGTCCAGAAGCTTCTGCAGCTTCTTCTCATACACCTTACGGGTCGAAGCTGAGAAGACAGAGAAATGCTTTTTCTCCAAAGAAGACAAATGGCATGATGCATGATGTTCTGCTTCAGGGAGCGATAGCTGCAAGTATGTCCAGTCAAAACCGGCTGATGCGTCACCACTATTGTTTTGAGTTTCGGTTTTAGGAAAGAAACAACTCATATCTACTTTCTTTTTCATTTTCAGTCGGATTCCAATACAGCACTTGAAGCCGTATTTGTCATTAACTCTATCCAGGTTAACTATAAAGAAGCCACAAGAGCAAACATATTTTGTGCGACAGTAGTAAGATTGCAAAATAGCTTTTACAATCTTCTATTATTGAGCTAGAACCATTAGATTGAGACAACTTTTTTCCAATTTCTAAAGACAAACTAAGGACATTTTTCCAATTGTAAACAGCCTCCATTTTCAGTTCAATAACCATTTTACACAAATCACATTTTAATGCATCATTTCAAGTGAAACCCGTCACATAATTACTGTAACTTAACACGATTTTATGACTGATACATTTTGTATTTCTACATCTGTATTTTAGTTTTATTACCCTATTTTAGTTTATTAAATAATTTTAACTCTCTTGTGACATTTATCCATTTTTTTACTTATTGAAGTCCTCTTGATATTCATCTACTTAAACACTTTTAATTTTTTTAAAACTAAAGTCATAACTTTAGATTTCTATCCATTGTAGTACTTTTTATTAACTTCCATTCAATTTAAAAACTCAATTTGTGTCTAACTTGTAAACTTTACTGATAAATTCCTAATACTAAACTTAATTCACACTACAGCTCCAACCATAACCATACAAATAGTTAAGGTTAACAAAAAACTTCATTATTTGACCTAAAACAGATGAAATGTTACATAAAATAAACAAGTTTACACTACATATTTTAAGTTGTGAAGCTTGACAGACGTGATGTCTTTGTAAGGGTTTGATTTCAGGATTTATCCATCTGCTTTATGGCTTATTTAAGTGAAATAAAAAAATAAAATCATTCATTTAATTTTACATAATTTACAAAGGGCATGCTAACGAATTGTTTTTCAGAAATTAACTTTTACTCGATTAAAAATTTAAAAGGGAGAGTTTAAATTTTAATAACATGTGCGTGCAGCGTGGATCTGAGAAAACTCACCAACAATAGGTCCAGTGTCCACACCATGCTTTGCCAGCTGTTGTTTCAAATCTTCATCTGTGAGCTCCGTCACCTCCACCTCCTCTGTGCGCGGCTTATCCGTCTTTTTCGTTGCTTTCTGGTTAGAAAATAAATTTAAAGAATACATAAAGAGCAGCTTTCAATTAGAGCAACGGGGATTACCAGGAGGGAGAAAACAAAACAAAAAGAAATCAAAACTTTTTAATCAGACGACGGCCCGCAGACAGCCTCACTTGAGGTGGGGGGGGGATAATCCATGCAGCCTTTGAATCAAACTTACTCTTCCAGAGCGGCTCCTGTTGGAAACAACCGGGGTGGGCAGCTCTTCGTCGCTGGAGAATGTGTCTAAAGGCGGGCTCTTCTTGTTGTTCTGTATGGTCAGGTTCTTCAGATACAACTGCACATAAACCTCCTTCTTCTGGTCTCCGCTCGGAAGCGGGACATTGTGCGCCGTGAGCTCGTTCTTTAGCTTATCTTTCGTGAGAACCGACGGATCTTCGAGAAATTCTGCCATACTAACTTATATGTAGAGATAGCCTTAAAACTACTTCAAAGTGCGGTTTCTTCCTTTACTGCTCGCAGCTCAGAGGAATTATCTACTCCAGTAAGCTGCTCCAAAAACAACAACAGCAGAAACGTGAGCGAATAGCGCTGTTGTCAAACAGAAGTGGCGCCTACCCGCTGCCTGCTCAACTAGCACCGCCAAAGCGCTTTATCAAAATAAACGTCTACTTCTGCTTGTTAGCCTAGGAACAAAAACACTCCCATGTACCTTGGAATTTTTGGAAACGGGTCCACGCATATACTTGGCCAGAAACTCGCTCAAAATCCGGCATTAACGGGCTTTCAATTGAAATAGTTAGCTTAGCTTCCAACCGGTCCACTTGCTTCTGTCTGTCCGCGGATGCAATAGGGCCACACAAGAAACTGTACCGCTATTGGGCGAGGCGCTGCTGTGAGCTTTAATTTGATTGGACGGCTATGAATGGCACAGAGGCAAGAAGCCGCCACAAAGGAACCGGACGATGCGTTTGTGTTTGTTTTACACACGATAGCTTTGTGTAAATACTGGCCACCAAATGTGTAGTGGGGTTTGAATATACCCCACTGCACACTGAATATAATATGTAGGGTTTGATACGATGGAAAGCCGAGACAGGTAGTTTAAGTTACTAATGTAAATCAATTTTCTTTAAATTTAATAGTACCGACTATTTAATGGGTTTATTAGTTTCCAACTTATTTTAGCTTTCTTATAGCAAGGATTTTTTAGTTTCCCAACCTATAATCAGCTAATTTTAATAACAACATTACATAACAATGCAAATATTAAGCGGTTTAGATTTAATCATCCCTCATGTACCACAAGGGGGCAGCATATCCATATACTTATATATTATAAAGAGGGATTTTAAAAAAAATCAGTACTCAAAATAAAATAACTTCGTAAAGTTTCTGTTCACTTTCAGTAAATTTGCAAAAAAAATCTTAGAACACATTGATAGCGGCAATAATTGAAAATAATGGATAAATGGAAAGAAAAATATCTGTAAGTTGTCAGAATAGCAGCAGAATAACTATATTGATATCTTAAAATTACTTGAGACCTCTTAAGAAGAAAAAACAAAGAATCCTAGAGTTAAAGGAGCACAAAAGAGTTACATTTTTTCAGCTAACCTCTGACCCTTCACAGGGTACTCTTCAAAAGAATTATAAAGCTGGCTTTTATGAGACATGGAATGCGGAATCAGGATTTTCTGAAACTGAATAGAACGAAAGCATATTCGTTTCCATTCGAGACCTATCTAGAAGGATATGGCATTGTTTGAACATATGTTCCTGCCGTCTTTAAAGGGTCTCTGCAGGCGTGCAGGTCTCTAACACCACCAGCCCTAGAGGGCATTGCTTGGAAGTGACACCCCACCTGTCCTTCTAACTAGCTCCTCTGGGGGACTTTCTGGGATGCTGCTGCAGGACTCGAGCAATCGATGCTCGCCTCAGTTCCCAAACCACAGAGAACACAGCTTTTCAAGTATAGTTCAACTTTTCCACAGCAGATTTGCCAGTGGAGTGAAAGCGTAAAAACTGTTGAGCCCTTGAGAAACACCTCTTAAGCTTTCTTTGTGTGTAATTTGCACAGAAAACAAGGCTGTGGCCAAGAATCATACAGAGAGCCCCTTTAAGCATAACAGTCATGGCCTCTGAGAAATTATCAAAGCCTACTATTTAATCGTCAACGTTCATATTTTCAGAATGAGATCATCTAAAATGGACCTCCCGTTGATGTCAACTAGAGAGAATATTTGACAACATTTCTTGATAGGTCATTCTTTACTGAACCAGGTGAACAAATGAAACAACTGGTCACAGACAGGCTTTCTTAATTGATTTGGAAATAAAAAAATAGTCAGCAGTTGCATAAAGTCAAACAGGAAAATGAATTATGAAATGCTATGGGATGTTTGGAAACGACAGTGCGTGCCAAGTAAAGGCCAGCATCCATCGGAAATGTTCTAATAGAGGATTTCTGATCATTGAGAAATATGTTGAATACAGACTCCTCAGTGGAGCATGTCTTGGACGACAGAAGTACCTTTGGAAAAGTCAACCCTTCCCATCCAGGGAATATCTGATCCAATTCCACTGACGCAACCAAGCGTTGGCTTGCAGTACACCGTTTATATCACACATGCCCCTTCTATGGCTTACATCTGCTGCTCAGTCCAGATTTGTTTTTCATTTCCAAATTTACACAACACTGATTTAATTAATCGAAAAAATTTGTATGATCATGCACCACCGTAACTTTTGTGTTTGTCTCAACTAATCTGTCACCACAATCTCGTATCCCCCAGTGATATAAATGCCAAACCAATTAAGTTGAGCTTCTTTGCAGTTTCCTGCACAAAAATGAGGGTAGGATGTGGGCCATAGGGCCAGTGTATTTCAGCAGAGTTGGGATTTGTGTCTCCTGGCCTCTGAACAGCCATGTAGAAATGCTAACACAGTATATTTTCATCTGTTGACAATCTAAACTCTACTTTAAGGACACACACTTACTTACTTAGACATTTCTGTCAAAAGGAAAAATGAGACTGCTTCTCTGGCCTTGTTGATGCCCAGTTGGCTGCCTGCCTATTTGTATCAAAGGCACTACTCCGTTTATTTGCATTACTATTATTTTTTTGGCTTCTCCCGTTTTATTTGGCACTTTAATACAAAGACACACTTGCTCGCGTCCTCACTGAACTTAAGGCAAACGTTATTGGTTGTGAAGTGAGTGAAGACACCCACGCCGAGGACGCCATGGGACATCTCGTCGGATCATTTGTTGGAAAGCTTATTGTTTGTATCAAATGGATGATTACAGTTTGAGCTTAACAAATATACAGACTATAGAAAGAAAAAACAAAACACGAAATGTTTTTCCTCGTTGTCTAACAATAAGACAGCACTCTTTTCCTGTTATCACTTAGTTAGGATTACCACAACTATTTCTGTTAGCCAGAATGCCAGCTCAGAGGTTTACATACCCCAACATTACTATTTCAAACAATTAAGGAAAGCCCAGACGACGATGTATTTCAAAACCTTTGAGCTCTTTAGAGGCACACTTGTGAATGTAATTTAAGGCAACAACTTAAACACACTTGTGTGACATGGTGGGAAATTAAATCGGCCAAGATACATGGAAGACAACTTTGAACTTCCTCATATCATTTTCAACTTTTACTATAATTTCTAGGTATTTGAATTATTGAACAATGCAACCTATTGTAATTACTCCACTGAAGTTCTGTCTTTGCGCCAACAGAGGCATAGTAGTCTCCGGTAGAGATCTGTTTATTGGTTTGTGGTTGCAATGTGACAAAATGTAAAATAAGTTCAAGGGATTTGAATACCTCTACTTGGAGGTAAGTTGGGTAAGAAATGTGTCAGTGGCCTATAATAGGTAACCAGAACTGTTGAGGCAAGGTAAACGTTTCTTTTATAGACTCAAGTCCTCAGCACTGGCTGATTAATACATTAGTCTATTTTTTTCTCTTGTCAAATAACTTAAATTTAATTACTATTGCGAAAGGCCTTATTGCAACTTCAAGTCTATAAAAACTAATCAAGGTCCACCAGCAGGTGGGCCTTTTCGAAACATGCCTGACAAGGCTGAGCAGTTCAGCAGATGAAATGAGAGGGCGACCTCACAAAGGTGACTGCCAGACTCTTTGGGTTGACAGGAAATAACTATTTCCGTGCTTAACTTGGCTGACTCTTAACAGGCTCGCCTCTGCTTAGTTTTCCTGTCCGCATGGTTGAACACTGGTACTGGACCAGTTGTGGAAGAGCCAAGGTGCTCTCAGAAGACTTGATATCCCACTGCTGTTCCCTTTGACTGTTTTGTGTCCTTGGTGGATGTTTCAAGTCCAGTGACCTCTTTCGTAATTGAGTCGTTTCGCCTCGTCTCTAAGCTAGCCTTGTGAATGAGAAGTGGATAATTAACGTAGACTTAACAGCACTTGTCGGTGCAAGTGCCAGATCAGCGAACATGCCAGCAGCCCAGTTGTTTCAACATTTTTTATTTATTTATTTTTTTTGCAAAGGTTGGCAGGTTTTGAGCTCAATTTCCAATAAAGTTCCTGAAAAGAAAACGAAGTGGATTTTATCAAAGCTGCCAACAAGTTACCTCTTTAGGGATCTTTGTGTGAGGTGCCTCTGTAGACTGAATTAAATGTGCTTGTGATTTCCTCACCGGTCGATGTGGGGGTTTTTTCAGTGTCAAGTTATTCTAAGTAATAGCCCTCAGCTCTGTATCTACAACGGCCAAGACAAACCTGGTACTTCAGCTGATACAATCTTATCTGTTTAATCTTGAAAATGGAAACGTTTGGGCCTCCGTGTCTCGCTGCCGGTATGAACTGCTCCCAGACTGGCCCCCTTTCAGCAGAGCTCATCGTCGTGTTGGGGGGGAAAAAAGCACTCGCTGTCATGTTTACCACTCTTCCAAGAGGCGGTCTTGAAGGCTACAATCTTGTATCAGCTCACAGTTTTCGGTAGTAAAATTTCAGGGATCTATCGATGCTCCAAAGCCTCACAGCTTGGTTCAGCGGTGCCAGCAGTGAAGAACAAATGTGCCAAGTCTGGTGGATTTGGCTCTTTTCACACCCCCTGGCGTCCAACACAGATGTATCCAGCTGAGGTACAATAATTTGACACCTTTTAAGGAGTTGGACCCTTTAGCGTGACAACCACTGCTTTGTTTTATATTCCTGCCTATTTTGAACGCAATAAAAAATTACAGTCAGCAACATCTAAACTGTGTTTTTATCCACTTTGGACCTCTGCCCCTTCCCACCCCTTTCAATTCCCTTTATTCCTCCCTTTCCTATGTGGGATTTAACGTACATTTTGTGGTAACCTTGCTAGGTTATCGTTTTTTTCTATGTTCTCTCGTACTGAATAAAGGCTTGTTTCTCAGTGCCTGCTTGTTAAGACTTCAAGGACAGCTCCCTCCATCTGGTATTAAGTATTGCTGGTGCCAGTGTCGGGTTAACTGACACTCCTACACTTCTACTAATGGCAGCAAACATTCATCTCCTATGAGGCGCTCACCTTGGAAAGAAAAAGAAGAAAAAAAATCACTAAGCCCCCTCATCCCCAATCACAGTGGGGCTCTCACCACCCACTGCATGAGACTATGGTCATGAAAAGGGGGATTGTTTCACATTCAGGCACACAAGAGCCAAAAAAGTAATATGCATGTTCTGTCATGGATTTGCTTTCCTTTCAATTCCAATGAGAAGTTGAGAGGTGTTAAAAGTAAAAAGAGAAAAATCAGCATTTTACTGTTTGATTAGATTACGGATCGAGACGTATTTCCCAATTTTTTGGTAGAGTTACCCTGATAAACAAAATATTGTCTTTCTAAAATTGTTTGTAATATATAATTATGTGAAACTCCTGGTGCTTCTGTTTGTTGTAGGGATTCAACACAAAATAATCAAAACAGTATATCTTATGCTGTTGCTTCAGGTTGTGGGGAAGGTTAGTTGTAGCTTTTGTCAGGATTGTCTGCCTTCATGTTTCCTCTCAACATTCACAAACTTACAAACATTCTTAAAGGGGCAGCATTATGTCTTTATGTCCAGCCACATAGAACCATTTTATAGCACAATCGAAAAATGACATCACCTGCAGTTGTTAGAAACTAAAACTAAAACTGTATAGCAAACATGACTTAAAAGAAATTTGACTTCGCGATTTAACGCCTCAAAATTGGTTTATTTAAGAAATTCCTGCTCTTTCCAACTCTCTGTATTCAGGAAGTCATCACAACGGCATTCATCTATTAAGCGTTTACAAAGAGAAATAGATCGTATGATGAGCTCAGCAGATGGAGTTCCACCAAGTGGTTGCTAATTGCTGCTGGCTAGTCTGAAGGAGCTGAGTGAGGGAGTGCCCCAAAGCGTTTTACCAATGGTTGCCATGGGAGATTTCACAGATTTCTCAAACATGCGTGACAGAATTAAAGCAACATCCCAGGTATGTTTTTGATAAGAGAGTAATATTATAACATGATGTCAAACTCAAAAAAGTTGATTTTACATCATACTGCCCCTGTAAGAGCAACCAATTAACCTAACCGTCATGTTTCTGGATAGTGGGGGAAAAGCTGGGGTACCTAAGGAGATCCTCCATGCAGAAGGACCCCATATGAATCCAGGGCCTCCTTGTTGCACTGTTGACACGTGTTACACTGTGCAGCCCCCCCAAAAATGTGTTTTTTGGCGTAGTTTTCTCAGACAGCTCATGTATGAATTTTTTATAAGTAAATAGAGAATATATTAAAGGTTGGCGGCAATGCTCCATCTTTACTCCGTGGCCATGATGCCCAACATCTCATGGATTGACGAGAGAACAAGTCTTCTTCATGTCAGGAAATAAGAAGAGGGGGCTGGTGGAAGGTCTAAAGAGAACCAGGAAGAACCTGAACTGATCCATCAGTTTTTTTTTATAACATTTTTATAACACGTCATCCTATTCCTCTTGTCTCAATTGACACTGTTGTGTTTCACGACTGGTGAAAGATCGAAAGGGAGCAAAAGCCATTTTTAATCCATAAATATCTTGTCCAGATGAGTCAGGAATAAAGACAAGTGCTTCTCAAACCACAGCAGCTCAGCATCAGCACCCGTCCTCCTCTGAACCTCCTTCTCTGTGGAAACCTAAACAGCTTTTTAAGAATGAAGAGGTTTTTCAGTTTGTTGCTAAATATAGGCCCACCTGGTGGGCGGCGACATGTTCCAGAGCCATTTTCAACAAAGATGAGCCCCAGGTCCAGCCCTGCGCCCAGCGGGTGGCGAGTGCCGGTGGTCCGCCTTTCTCTTATGCACTGGCTCTAAAGTAAACACTGCAGTCCTGCGGTGAGCAACAACATGGCAACGAGCGAAAGGCCTCTCTGTGCAGATACACACAGCTTTGGTGTGTTGTCTCTGCTGGCCCTCTCAGTCTTGGCCCTGCCCATCACAGGGGCCTGGGCAGGGGTCGAGGACCAGAGACAGACCTTGATGTTTGATCCCAGAAACCTGCTGGGAACCTGGTGGTGGTGGTGGGGGAGTGTTGGACTCCTCTAAATAAACATCTAAAGAGAATGTTATACATATATATATTCGTGTTTGTTAATTTTGAGTAACAGGGTTATTAAAGTCTAACAAGAAAGTTAAACTCTATCAACCATCGTAATGTATTTCTTGGAATACATTACGATGGTAATAAGGAGCCCAGGTAGAATAAATGTATTACATTTTTTATGCTAGGTTTAAGCTAAACCAGTGAGAGCATGGGAACAACAACTTGATATCCAGAGGTGAATTGTGTAAATGATTTATTTTACTTATATATATGTATATATATACACACACTACTATTTTGCCACAGAGCAGTGAGAGAAACCTCAAGTCTGATCAGGAAATGTATGAAATCTGAGCATTTCTATGACAGAGGCGGGGTAATGGGCCATTAATCATCACTATCATTCCCAATAAAGACTCAGATTAATCAAAGCAGAGGACAACCGAGCAGCCCAGTCCTTATCCACTGAGGAAAATAAGGGGCAACAGGTAAGCCTTTATCCATTCAGCCCTGTTCTTGCATTGCTCTCCTATACACGAAGATCATAATTTAGGGAGTATCAATGGCTACCTGAGAGGACCACAGGGGTGGCGAATAGCGGGGGCTGTGGCTTTCTGAGCTTCTTAGCGGTGGGAGCAAAAGGATTTACGGTAACTCTCAGACAAGCGTTCACAGCTTGGACGTTTGGCCGGGAATTGATATTGTGTCTGGCTGAGGATCAAACCCACTGAGCCCGAGGTCCAAAAGTATCTACACAAAAACCTGAGGATGTTTGAATGATAAATCGCCGACATTTAGTGGTGAAGCAGAAAAAATATTGGCCTTGCTGGGGATATCAGCTTTAATCCTAATTTACAGTGAGCGTACATGCTGGGTGGCTTGATTGACCAGAGATCGGCTGCTGGTCTAATTTACACGCTTCTCTTACACGCTCCTCTGACTGAGGATATAGGTTTTCCTGCAGATTCAGCACAGGTGTAATAAGAGAGCGCGACCGTGCAGTGGAAGAAATGTAGTCAGCGGGGGCATTATTGAATATCAGCCACTGTTTCAGGTAAATTGACCGAGTTATCTTTTAGTTGATATCCATTCCTGTTAGATCATTCCTCCACGCAGCTGCAACTTATTTGAGTTCCCCCATAAGCCCTCAGTGATTCTGGTTTTGATAATAGAGGAACCAGCTATGGGAAATTTCCTGAATACTATTTAATGAGAAAACCACATGGTTTCAATAGCTCGAGATGTTAATATATCTGATGTGCAAAGAAAAAAAAAAAAAAACTCAACTGTGCAAACTTTCCTGTTAAGAAGAATAAAAGTCGACATAAAAATGTTTTGGGAATACTTTATGGGATTTTATGTGTGTTGTGCTCAGGTAATAGTAGCACCGCATATGGTGCTGTCCAAAAGTATTCACATCCCTTGAAATTGTTCACATTTTGTCAAATTACAACCCTCAAATTTCTATAAATTTTATGTAGATTTCCTGTATTAGACTAACAAAGAGTAGCACAAATCTGTGCCAGCAAAAGGAAAATGATACAGGTTCGCAATTATTATTTTTTTTACAAAAATAAAAAAAAGATTGACTCCTTTTACCCCTGGTTAAAATACAATGCAACCATTGTATTTAACCATGAGACATAATCTACAAATGACAATATGTTTGTTAGGATTTCACAAAGTTTGATGTTCTTGAATTATTGTGCAGTCGACAAATTTTTATGAAAGAAGCTCAAATTTGAGGTTTTCCAAAGGGGAGAAAAAGGCAAACATCTGTACACTGGATATCACTGTAGGAAAACACGGTAGGAGCAGCAGCATGATGAGGGGATTATTTTCTTCACCACAGACAGAAAATGGGATTAAAACTGGGACGGAAGTTCCCTTTTAGGAGGAATACCACCCTAAACATGCAGCCAAAACTGCAATGGAAAACTGTATTTAGAGCGGCTCAGTAAAAGTCCAAACCTAAACCACTGACACTTAACCTGTGACAACACCTCAAACAGAAGTTTGCAGATCTAATCCAATCAACCTGACTGAGATTAAGAAGAATGGTGGAAAAAATAGCAAAGACAAACCCCAATAGACTTTGCAGCTACAATTGCAGCAAGATTTGGTTCCACAAATGGTAAGAAAACTTTTGAACGACACTGTTGGTCAGATGAAGTTCTTTACACAGCAAAGGCCCAAAAATGACTAATTTACTAATCCTAATTTACCAACCACCACACAGTAAAAGAAAATACTCACAGTGCTAATATTAGGGAGACTGATTAAGGTGCTACTATTAGGGTTTGGCTTTAATACTGGTCAAAAGTAGGAACGCCCTCAACCCTTTCCTTTGGTGCTCATGCCCTCTGTCTTCAGTGGCACTCTACATGAAATTTTGAGGAGCCAGACCAAACATGCCAAGGCAGACCACAGGGTTACTCACAGCCGCTGCACATTCTTTTGAGGCTGAAATGCAACCTGGTCCTATTTTTCAGCAGCTTGTCAGGCTCAGTGTGGTGCAGAGAGGCAAACTAGGGAGGAAAACTGTTGTCACCTTTCTATAGCTTTTACCCCTGCAGACAAGGAGGAAGCTTCTGCTGTCGAAGTCAGAGAGAGAGAGGGGAAGAGAGAGAGAGAGAGAGAGAGAGAGGGGCTGCTGGTCGGCATGAAACAGAGGATCCACTAAGAACATCAGCAGGGGCAGAGGAAAATAAAATAAATAGAAAGAATAGGAGTTTATTAGCGATGGACACACTTCGGCAGAGCAGTGCACAGCAACCACAAATAAACAAAAGCATCTACTAGACTGAAATTGTAGCGACGACATAACAATTTGAGACAAATTCAGTAAACGTTGTAAATACCAGAGGAAACCACACCTTCCCCTGTTGGTACTTAGAAAGTAGTAGTTGTTTTTTTTATATATATTTATTAATGCTTTGTCTAAGAGCATCTCTTTCTATTTGTCCCTTTTCTCCTCTCGCTCTCTTTCATTGGTCCCCATTGGACAGCGTTCTGACTTGGCCTGGAAACAGTGGAGGGCATTCAATATGTTCGAGCTTGTCATCAAATCAAGCTTACTTTGAAAAATGCTTGTTATGACTGCAGCCAACCGTATCCACCAACTCTGCACCCAGCGAGAGGGGACGCAGGAGAGGAAGACTTTCAGTCAGTCGCGTCATAATTAATCCAAGGAGACTTTGAAATAATTGTCCAATAACAGACAGAGTGATGCAGTGCAAAGATGACAAGTAGTAATGGAAAAACTTCATATTGCGCCCTGCAAAAGTATTTATGCTCCTTAAACTGTTTCACATGTCAGCCTGCAACCGCAATCTTCCATGTATTTTATTGGGATTTTTATAAAATAGGCCAGCACAAGTCAGAGCTTAATTGAGAAGTGAAAGGAAAATAAAATTTGATATTATTTTACAAATAATAAACTGAAAAGTATGGAGTGACTATTGTATTAAAACTCCAAAAACCCAGTCCAACCTATTTATAGAGTGCACGTGTGTATTTTAATGTTAGTAGAGATAAATATTCAAGAAACTGGAATATGACTGTATTCTAATTTAGAGCAACATTTAAGCAGGTATTAAATATACTTAAAGCTATATTGCTGTATTTAAAAAGTAACTTTTTTTAAAATACAGATGTAACATTCTAATTTTAAATATCACGCTTTCAATAACTGCAAGTGAAAAATCATCACAATTAACAGAAATAAAGACTTTCAAACATCCATATGTGTGTAATTCATTCATATAAAGCAGGGATGTCAAGCTCATTTTTATTTTGGGCCATATCAAAAATCTGAATGTTCTTTAAGGGCCGACTGTGCCAGAATGTATTGATAAAACCAACTAAACAGTTAAAGTATCAATAAATAGCTCTTCCTCCAGGATTTTGTGATGGGTTTAGTGGTTTTTTTCCAATCAAAATTACATATTTTGTAGTGCCAGTTTAGAAATATTTGTAAGGAATTTGTACAATTTTTGCTCCAATGCATGATGTTAATAATTCACCATGACTGCAACTTGACATCAAGTAAAGCTGAGGCAGTGGTCAATTAAACTTAATGTCTTTGACCAATTTTGAGGAAGATTTGCTATAAAATCAGAACAAAAAGATTTGTTGATTTTGTGTACAAAATCAACAAATCTTTGTTGATTTTGTACACAAAATCAACAAAGATTTGATTTTGTACACAAAATCCTTGTGTACAAAATCCTTGTCCTTCCAGTTTCTAAAAAACTGGAAGGACTTATTGATGAAATCTGGAGTTTAGTGGGCCACGTAAAAAGCTATGGCGGGCCAGATTTGGTCCCCAGGCCTTGAGTTTGACACAAGTGATATAAAATGATAAAAATCCTGAAATAAACATAATTTTTGATAATATTCTAATTCATTTAATGCTATTCTGAGGGAGCCTCAGAGATTTGGTTTTTGAGAAAAATAGTCAACTGGATTATGAAGGCGAAGAAGCAACTCCAGACATCAGAAAGGTGTGGAGAAGAAAGCCGTTTTTTAGAAAGCTTCATTCAAAGTTTGACTGAAACCACAGGAAACATGTAGAAGAAAAAAAGCTCTGGTAATGTAAGACTAAAACTGAGCTTCTGAGTCTACAAGCAAAAAAACAAAAATCGTGCTCTATGTACTAGTTTGTGTTGGTCTATAACATAAAATCCTAATAAAATACATTGAAGTTTGAGGATCACCTTGAAAACATTCAGAGTACGTAGGGTTTTACACTGTAAGAACATAAAAAAAATAATAATTTAAAGACTTTTTTTTTCCTTTTGTGAAACGACTCAATGGTGCTTTTGGCACTAACATTGCCGGTGCTGCAGGAATATTCCCTGTCCATACGAAGGGCTTAAGCAACCGGTCAAATATGTTATGAATAAACCTTTTACAAAGTAACTGAGATCAGACCACTAAAGTCTGGCTTTACCATCTACACTTACCATTATCCACTTATGGCCGCCAGATGACAAACTGCAAACCCTTTAAGCTGTCTGCTCGACTTTGTTTTAGTATTTTCTGACATTTCCTTAAGTGCCTTCTTGCATCGACTGCCATTTTCACTGTTGGTTTCTGCTGAAGAGCTGTCGAGTGATGGAAACAGAATGGCAACTCTAAGAAAGTCAACACTTTAATGAGTTCAAAGAGCACCGGGGTGGTATAACCCAACTTCAGACATGTATTACAATAAACCTACTGTCAGTGATTGACTTCTGAGGTGGCTTTTGTTTTGTTCTCCAGCCAAGGGTGGATGTCCTCCAGATTTGTGGGTCTATGAAAGTCGTAAAATTCATTGATCATCAGTCCAACACAAAGATATCTGGAAAGTGAACATAATACTCTGCCCTGTCTCACATTCTTTACCAACGTTTATGAATCGTTGCACATTTTGTCCAAGCTTGTAGATAGTCAAACGGCCAGCAACCTTTCCTGACCGTTCCCTTTCTGCAGGAACGCTGAAACATTAGTGCTGACATGACACTTTCCTGGCCTCTCACCTGCAGGAAACAAAGTAAAAAAAAAAAAAAAAAAAAACAGTTTTCATTTTAAACATAAAAGACTGCTGATCAGCTTATATTTTGTTTTCAGCACGCCAATCTACAAGTTCCTCTAAGTCCAGGCTTCCATCGGCCGCAAAAACCTACACATTCCTCCTCTGGGTCCGACCGCAGAGGCAGCTCGCCTCCTCCGTCGACCAAAACTCACTGTGAACGTTTCAAAGAGGAATTGACTCTCCAAGAAACACTGCCAGCTTTACCACTGAAATAGATTTCAATAAATTTTAATTTCCGCAGCCACTTTTCCTGGTCTTGAGAAGGTAATGAATTAGCAAACAAGGGCCTCAAAAGAATTCCCTCCCATTACTCTTTGCTCAATGAATTACTGTCGACCACACAAGAAAAACAAAGGATGGCAAGTTTATTTTGCTGCGGTGGGCCGTTTCAACATAGCAATTATTCACTGACACCACCATCAAAGGTTCTTCAATCAAAGACAGAGTACTCTGTAATGCATCGTCACATTATTATTAATAAAAAAAAAAAAAAAAAATGGAGGCATGTTTTGTATATTTTGACACAGGAAAAACTTACACTTGCTCAATATTAGTGCTGGAAGAAAGTTATTGCAGCAAAACTGACTAAAATGATGAAAAAAAAAAAAAACAGTCACATAAGGTCAATAATCAGCCCAAACTACAACGCAGTTACAGTTATTTTTAAGAGGACATTGAAAGTATGTTTTTAAAGAACAAAAATACAATATTTACTGTACAGTTCTGTAGAACAAACACAGTTTTACGCACAACTTAGCAGATACAGTCTATTCAGTGTAAATGTCAATAAGATAAAAATGTTTAAAATAGAAATAAAAGCAAACAAACAAACAAACAAAAAAAAACCCTCAAAAATTTTTAATCATTATCCAAACATGTAAACATGTCTTTGCATGTACAGCAAATTACAAAAAAGTTTCAGAGCTTTTTGGGATTCTGTTTGAAAAACCAAGGCAAAGCAGCGCAACATTGTAAAGCGGAAAAAAAAAATAATAATAATTGGATTTACTAATTCTACCACAGATTTTTAATGAGGTTGAGGTTTTGACTAGGCCATGCTGCTGAATAAATAACTCTTGACCCATCCTGACGCAAGCACGCTAGTAAGGTTGAAGATTTATCAAATGCGAGGAAACCTCTCACTGCTTTGGTGAACTTGGTCGCTCCCGTTGCCCGGAGCGTCCCCGTTTTTATCTGCGTGAGCTCGCAGTAACTGTGGCCGTCTGCGTCTGCGTACGTGTGCGCTTAAGTGGCCTGCGTGTGGCCAGACTCGAAGGGCTGATCTTGGCCCCCGGCTCCTGCTGGCGTTCAGCGTGTCTGTAAAGAAACAGCTGGAGGCAAAGCCAACACCGGTCGCACTCAGGAGCTCGGCTCTGCCGGCGGCGACAGATTCCAGAACTTTCCACCGGCCCGCGTTGCCATGCCAACGGGTCTTGGCACGCCGCGGCTGTCCTCATCTGCACACCTGGCCCACCAAGGGTCCAGAATCACCTCTCCTGTCGCTGTGTGATGAACAGGTCATTTACAACCCAAGTGTTTGTGTGTTTTTCAGAGTTATGGGCCCGGGTAAAGAAAACAGCACGGCGCTGGACCTCCAGCGCTTCGCTCTAATCAAACAGAGCCGAGGATCGCAGCCCTGTAGACTAGCTGGGCTTACATTCGGTCAGGCTGTTACTGTGGAAAAGAAGAGTCCGTTAATAAAACAGTTCAGTGAGGACTTGTTGTTGATTGTCTATGATTGGATGCTCTTGTGGCTTGAGTTGGACTTATTGGCATGGAAAAACAAGATTTGCAACTCCTACAAGAGTTAAATCGGTTCTCACAGACTGGTTCTGTAGATACTTCTATGTATATTATTGCAAAAGACATTTTTTTTTTCAAACGCGTTGGTGATCTTTGCCAACAGGTGGGGTAAGGTAAGGTCATTTTATTTATGGAGCACATTTTCAGCAACAAATATTTATAAGTTGAAAGTGCTTTACATGAATTAGATGGGAATGAAAGAAAATAACAAAGAGCAAAAGAAATAAAGAAAAGAAAGAACTAACATGTAGTTAGTTTATTCTTAAACTAACTACATGTTAGTTTAAGAATAAGTCCGCAATTTATAAACAAGTAGGCTTTTTTTTTCTGTATTCTTGTTCTGATAAAACTAGACGGTGCTTTCTAAATTTGTTCTAGATTTGTAAAGTAACAGGAGTTTCTCTGGGTCTTAAATGTTTAACGCTAAGGTAATGAGTAGTTTCTCTAGAAAAACTAATGGGAGTTTTCTCTGGATTCTAAGTTTGTTCTAATTCCTGTTCTAGGTTGAGTGAAGTATATAAACTAGATACTATAAGCTAGAGTTCTGGTTTGCTATAATAAGTATAAGTACTTCATAATTTAAAAGCTATTAGGTGGTTTCTCTGGATTCTTGTTCTGATAAAGCTAAATGTCGCTTCTCCAAGTTTGATTCTACAAAGTAGATTTCAATTTACTATTCTGATATCCTCCAAACATTTTCTTCCTGTCTTGAAACGCCTACCTGCGGACAAGATACCTGTGTGAAATTTTCTGTTTGTTTCATCAACTCTTCAAGCAAACTAAAGCACATTAATTAAAAACACGTCAGTCGGTGCGAATCTGTGGTTTAGCTGTAGCTAAAGCCAGATGGAGACCCGATTCGCTAAAGTCAAAATCCTCTGGTGTTACTATGACTGCATACACATTAGTGAAAACATTACTGACTTTTTTACAACAGCAACAACAACAAAAAGATAATCAGATTCACATCGGTGTGATAAAACAGTGACATAGGCGCAAGTAAAGAAATAGCATCGTATTTTGCAGGCTGAAAACGAGATAAAAGATTATGAAACCAGAAAAACACTGTGCGGTACGAGCGTAAAACGGCCAGACTGAGACCATTACTCTCATTACGGAGGCTTAATGTTGCATTTACCTTCAGAGTTAGGAATGACCTCACACCCTTAACTATGTTTTGTCTGCAAGTCAGAAAAAACAGTTGAATTTGCCCAATGTTTTGCTACGTGACCTGGCTGCAATTTGCCATACAAGCAAATAACCATCATGTCATTATGGAGGTTACAGAGTCGTACTCAGTAAAATAGAAAGTGCCTCCCAAAGAGGCCTGTTAGTCAGACCAGAATTACCTTTTGAAAATAACAACCCTCATGAAGCATTCTTTTAATTAAACACACCACATTTCTGCAATATTTTCTACTGGTCTGACGTAAAGTTCTACTTTTAGCAGAAAAACCGTCAAAATGAACAGAAATTTTCTACTTTTAGCAGAAAAACCGTCAAAATGAACAGAAATAAAATTTTCGTGTAATTCGTCTACTGTTGATAATGTGTTGCTGACATAAATGAAGTTTTGTCATTTATTGAATATGACTGTAAATGTGATTATTACTAGAGTATGTGGTATTCTGTGTGTTTGACCCAATAAGTCCTGAAGTACAATAGCCTGGGTACATTTTAATGGATGTATTTTTCTTCATTTAAAAACAAACTCTACATAAAGCACATGGTGACAGTGGAGAGGAATTACTTCTCAGTCTTAACGGCCATCTGCTGCCACTCACCGGGGGTCAAGAGGTCAGACTGTAGTCGGAAAAGACAGAGACGTGTTGGTCCAGGATGAGTTTTTATGGGAAGAAATATCTCTATCAAACAGAAATCACTGAGTCAATAATATTTACCATGGAACAGATCAACAAATCAATTACAGTAGCAGTTCTGTTAATAGTCCTGTCCTGTCCTGGTAAACACAGAGTCACTGAGTCACTTTAAGAGAGCCGAGTAAACAGAGGGAGAATTACTAATAAAATACCAGTCCATTTGAAAAGTATCTAAACTTTTATCTAAACTCCTTTTAGTTAAAATTATCTTTAATAAAGTTTTGCATTCCAAACTGTTTGAGGAGATTTCCTTTACTTAGATTGAAGCTTTGTCGGCTCCAGACCTTTCACATGTTTTTGTTTTGTTGCTGTTGCCCAGAGCAACAGCAGCTCTGTTTTTAGTGAAAAACGTCTTGGTTCGTTTTGTTTTAATAGATCCTATCATTTTACTTCCTTCATGAGTCAGGTAACAAAACCATTGCCGGTGAGTGTAGCCAGTTGTTGCCGTGTCAGGCTGTGATTTTATGCCATTAGATAAACATATAATTACAGAACAGCAAAGATACGGCACATTTTCGTCACCAACATATCTCTGTATGTTGGTCAAAAAGTAAAAACAAATATTACCTATCAAGTGGAAAACTTAAGTTGGAGTTTTGGTGTTAAACTAGTATTAGTTTAACACCAACGTCTCCACATTCTGTAGAGAGACGTCATCCTTACTGGCCAAAACACAAATAAATATAATTGATTAGTAATTAAGAGCATATTGTTCATTAAAAAGTTAACAGCATGAAATTACTGCTGAGAAAAGACAAAACTTGATGCTGTGAAAAGGGAATTTTACCTCTGGCGCCTTGAGTTGTTTTCAGACATAAACTCAAGATCTTGGCAGCAAACTAACGATGTGGGTTTGTTTTTTGTTTTTTTTGTTTTTTTGTACTTATGACTAGCCATTCTAATTCATTTTTGGAAAAAGAAAAATGTCATAACCTGATATTCAAGGAGGAGAAGTAAGAGGTTAGGCACATCATAAAATGCACATTTCACCTGGTTTATTTTGGCTCAAACATCTTTTAAAGCAAAGCTTAGCGGAGAAACTATTTTGAATTTGTGCTGGACGCAGTCGCCACCCAGGATTCTCCGAGTGTAAATTTACACACAAACATTCTCTCCCACAGTCGGGGTGGAGCATAAAGAGAAAACACGATTTGTGCGTGGATGTCTGACATGTGAGCACTTTGATTGATGGGCAGCTGCAGCGCACAGGCCGATCCTTATTGAAGGCGAGAGGCTGCCAGCTCTGACGGATGCGTGGGCTTCGGTCTCCTTGGTACATGATCAGGTGTTTGACTGTCTGGTAGGAAGGAAGTCCTTATTAATTTTGAGAAGGCCACGGCTCAGCAACCTCAGTTATGCCTGCTCACACACACACACACACACACACCCCCACACACACACACACACACACACACACACACACGCTCACAGATACATGCTCACACGCAAACAGAATCCCATCCAAACAGCACACGCCTGCTCTCGCTGTGGTTCGTTACCGTACGGGAGAGCTGGTGTGCTGTTACATGAAGAGGCCTGATTGGGTGCAGAGACGAACAGCTGCAAAGGTGTTAAAATAAATCCGAAAACATCTGGGATGTTTCTTCTGGGTGATTTTTCTTTTTATTTCCTAGATTTTATTGCAGGAAGATGTTTAAAATTTGTATATTTTTACCCACTTGGCACCGGTGAGACTAGTGAACAAATAGAGTAAGGGTTGTCCCAGTATACACCTGAGTGTCCTGTCCAAACTAAACTCTGATTTGTGGATTTGACGTCAGTTTCATCCACAGTGTTAGCTGGGGAGCCATGAGGCCAAGTTTTGCGCAGCTATGATTATTAAAATGAACATCTGGAAAAACTGCATCACTGCTTTTGAGCAATATTTTTGATGATCTAATAAATGTGGATTTTCCCTAAAAATCTAGATGTGTCTCAAATCCCTTACGATGACTTTTTGGCTGTGACTGTGTGGTATTATGTGTTGCTTATTCGGTTGTGCTCAGATGCCGTCAAAGTGTCTGTGTAGACCACACAGCAGATTTTACTTTGTTCAGATCCAAAGTGTTACTGTTCCTACATCCAGACAGTAAAACTTGAGACAGATAATCTAAGAAAAAAAGAAAAGTAGACTGCTCTTCCTCCTCTCAGCGGTCCTATTGCCATCTGTAGAAATGCCCCACTCCTGATCAGAAATGACCAATCATAACCAGGTGGAGGGTTTTAGCGCTGACAATCATGCTTATGCATGCATCACTCATGTTGTTCCCCCTTGCTCTGAGCTACGCTGCAGTTAATTCACCACAATGAATGCTCAGGCCATCGGTGACGGCAGATAAACGATTTTCCTGGAAGGTTAAGTTGTTTCTCCACCATTTGCACGTTGAGCAGCATATAAACGAGCATTATTGACAACACTAGGAGCTTTCTCCTTGCTCTGATTTGTTGTTTCTAACCTTAATCTTAACCCTTTTACACAGATTATCTGTCTCATAATGGTTTTTTTTTTAAATATATAAAACAGATGTTCTACAAAATTTTATTGATTCTCCTTGGATTTTTTTAACACTTCAAATTACAAAACAATATAGGAAACAGAAAAGGCAGCTTAAGTTTTAATGGATCTTTTTTTTTTGGAATTTAGAAAAACATTCATATTCATATATTTTGATTTGTAAGTAATCTCTATGCAAAACTATAGATATGGTTAAACTCTAAACTTAATTTAAAAAGAAAAACGTTTTAGTAATTTTTTTTTTCCATCCCTGATTTTCTACAGAATCGCTTAACTTGTAACCACTTCCTTCACAATACGGCATTATTTAAAGTTTCAAAGTGGTCTTTATGCTCGGTCGCTGGCACGGGAATTCCTCCCCCCCCCCCCCGCTGACGTGAACAGAAACGACTGACCTGCAAAACGAACATATCACACCTACGCAGCCACTTCTCTCCCACCATTAACACCAAACCTTAAGCAGCTACAACAGCTCCTTTCCCCTGTAATCCATCTGCACCACAAAGCTGCGCTCTCCCTGGGGGCACGGCAATATAAACATGTTCAGCTTGCCTCAGTATTTCCAATGCCACCCATGCAAGCCTTACCCCATCTGAGAGAAAGAGGATCTCAGTCTGAATAAGTGCCGCTTTATTTACGATTCTTACAAAACAAACTTTAAAAAGCTTAATTCCCTTTTACTCATGCAGCGGAGACGCAATGAAAGCCCGGCGTTATGTTACAAGGGCCGGGAGACCATTGGCAGCATTAAATAAACAGTTGTGAGCTCTGACTTCCTTCCTTGCTTTACAAGGGGATGCAGATTGAAGAGACGTTCTGGCTGTTGTGAGCAAATTCGCCTCATGGATTTAGACTGCTGGAAAACCACATTCCGACAGAAAACTAGATGTCTGGCTAGGGCCCATGTTTGAATTACGCTTGGTGTTGATTTATCTCCTGCCCAGAGAGTGTAATTGAATGCTTAATAGACTCACTGTTCATTAGCAGATTTAGATTTCTGTACATTTACATAATCAGAACCTTGTCATAGCATAAGAAAATGCTATTTTTGAGGTTTCCGCACGCTGGGTGGCCACTGGGAAATCATAGAAATCGTCTACGAAAGCAAGATGCAACAGTCACAGCAGCTGTCACAGTTTACAACATTCGTATTTATATTACGATGTTTTAAAACAGTTCTTCATTAAATAAATGCCAGGTAAGAAAAAAAAAAGCAAATGAAGTTTAGTTTTAGTTACAGCTGGGTCGTTGCGTGTTTGTTTTTGATGGCTGTGCTGTTAGCTTAGCTGTTTTTCATTGTTGGTTTCAGAAGAAACTTGGCAAAAATCAAAATATTTACAGTCTTTTTAATGTTTTTGGTTGGCAGTACTTGCTGCTTCACTGGAAACTTTTCTGACTTTGGGTAAGTTTCAATTTATATAGGGGTTGATCTATCGGAAAAGGAAGCAATGAATTTTAACAAAATATGTTTTATCATCACTTGTCACCGTTATTGCAATAAATCCTTAAAATGTCTTGATAAAATTTGAAGCTCACATCACGGCCAGTCCTTATTGTTCACCTTCCAGCAGGAAAACAACCCTAAACATGCAGCCAGGCTGGTTAAAGCTAAAGGATATCCAAGATTTGGAATTATTTTATCAAAGTTTAGACTTAAATCTAAGTGAAAATCTGGGCGGGGGGAGAAGAGGGGGGAATTTAAAATGACCGTTCATAGATGCTCTTCGTTCAACAAGACTATCGCTCAAGATCCCGACGCTGCGGGCTTGTTGCTGCGGTGCGACGAGATTCAAGGGGGTATAAATACTTTTGTGAGGCACGGTATCAAACCTTAAAATTAAAAAGAAAATCTAAAAATTCCCCCACTGAAGTTTCTCCAGTCATATTTTCTAGTACTTCGAGACTTCCTACTCTCTGGTTTCTACATTAATGTCCTCTAGGGTTGTCCAAACTCTAAAATGAGTGCCACGTTCTCCGGTTCTCTCGGAGAAGCAGAAAACTGAGAGGTGAAAACTGAGGCCTTGGGAGTGCCGTGCCAGTCACCGTGCCCTGGTGAGAACGAAGCGGGTGGCCTCGTTCGACACAGGATAAAGCTGTCCAGAGGCTGCCTTCAGCATCCGCGTCTGTCTGCCAAGCACTGTTAGCGTGTCCCAGGGCTGGCCGGGAGGACAAGACTGCTCAACAAGGCCTCTGCATTGAGTGCGGTCCATTTAAAATAACCTACGGATAAATAAATACAAGACCAAAGTTCACTGTGCCGTAATTGGCCAGGAAACCAACAGAGACAAGCTCATTTACTGTAAATGGATCAGCTTAGAGTCTGAGAAGTGCACTTGGCCGGGGCTGTGCATTATAACGATTTGGAAATTTTCAAGTGAAGCATAGTTTCTCGCGTTGAAATATTCACACTGAGATGGCTTGTATTTTTTCACGACCAAATCCTGACTGCGTGGGCATGCCAGAGCAGGTAAATATAGCTTGATGTAAAAAAAGAAGAAAAAAAAGACGCCTATGAATGATGTAGAACAAAGTGATATGCACACGCTTGAAAGGATGACAAATTCTGAAATCAGGATTCTACAGGCTGGGATGGGAAAGATTTTTAAGGCATAGGTGTGTAATCTCACTCTTACCCTCACACACACACACCCAGTGGTTTGCCTGGCCAACCTTGTTGACCCACTAGCTTAGCTGTGGTTGCACGCTGGACGCAAAGCACTCATTAACGATTTGAGCCCGCTCTTCACTTATGCAAACAAACAGAGTCAGCCATCATTACCGTAACGCCACATGCGTGTGGTCTGCTCCGTCAGACCTCTATTGATTATTCGGTTTTGGTTTTTGTAATTTATTTATTGTATTTTATTTTTTTACGTTTTAGTAAAATAATACGATTTGTCAGGCGAGGAGAGGACAGGAAGATCTCCAACAGTCGTCGCCACAAAGCGTTTCAAACACCGGTGGGCACCGTGTCCAGACATTACGCTGGTCGCAGTAGCCGCTGCAGCGCCAAGGCCAGCCCCACCGCATCACTCAAAGCCACAAAACATAAAACACCACAGTGGGTTTTATGTTGTGTGTAAAACGCCATCGTAGCTCGGGGCGTTTGCCCCCCCCCCCTTCTCCGCCGGCTCCGTTTTCTGCCCCGAGACAGAGCTATCTTTACATGGACGAGCTCTGACTGTGAGCGCTGCCCTGTATGTTGCTTGGCAGCCGGGCCGAAGTTTATGGTAATGGTTTGGGTGATAGGTCAGGGGCATGAGGGTGGTGGTCACTGTTGATGGCTGTGTGGGGTGTCAGGCCGCGTCCAGCTGGCCTACGAGTCGCTCCTGAGGTCAGTGTGTTTGTGTGAGGCTGGAGGGGCGAGGGGGCAGAGGGGGGCTTAGACATTGGGCAGCTTGTGGTTTAGGTTTGCGGGACAAGTGTGGGGTAAGAGCCCTCCCGCTCCCTTCTTCCATTAGGCCCGGAGCACAGGGCCCACTGCAGAGAGTCGAGACCTGAGCCCCTCCGTCACCCCGCCCGCCGCGCCGCTGCAGCTGCCAAGAGAGAAATGCTAATGCGCTGGGCACCTTCCGAGGCCAGGTCAAAGACTGAAGCTGTTGACTTATTTTTTGCGTTTGGAATCAATAGAAATACTTTCTAGGACACTTTTTTTTTTTTTTTTTTAATCACACACACAAAAACAATTCAGCTTTTACATGGAAGCTGTAAAATAATAATAATAATAACAATAATAATAATTATATATATATATATATATATATATATATATATATATATATATATATATATATAAAAGAGCACCACAGGTCAGATGAGCCTAGCCGTGCCAGGGAGGAATCGTTTCATCTTAGAAATACATTTTACAGGCAAACCGTCCAGTGGCAAATATTTCCTGTCTGAAAAATAATGATTTAATGTACCTGCACTCTAGACCGAGTCCGGACAGCACGCTTTTGTCCTCGCAGGACCTCCCCGACTCGCTGTCTCCAGGAGCCTGACATTTATGGCGAACATAAAAACAATATGTAGTTGTAAATATGAACTCGGCCCTGCTAAGCACTACCTGAGGAGGATTACCGTACATCAGGCAGCTGAAACAGAAACAGACAAATCTTACAGCTCCGTTCGGATCAAATAAATGTGCGGCGCGGGAGGCCGTGTTTGGTTAACCCTGAGCAGGAATTAGGTAATGTTCAGGATGTATGCCTCTTTAAGTGGAGAAGTGGCGACCCTTCTCTGACACTCTGACTAAACGCTCCATTGTGCATTGTTGGACAAAACCTAAAAAAAAAAATGTGCATTTCGAGTTGGAGTTTTTCCCTCTGAAGTGTGTAAGGCATGAACTAGTTTAACGTGTTATGTTTAACATTGTTGAAGTCATGGTTTGGGTCTTAAGTCTCTTTCTTAGGGTAAAATGTTTGTTTTCCTCTTAATATCATTATTTGATTGTATTTTCAGAGGAGTACCAGCAATATTTATACATATGTATTTTTGCTTCATTTTTAGAGGCTCAATGAAATGTTTTATCTTAATTACTCAATTAGTTTCTATGGAAACTATATCAATTTAGATTCAGTGCCCCCCATTTGATTTCCTATGAGGTTTGCAGCTCTTTTTTACTCAGCATCATTTGTTGTGATTGGTAATATTCAAGCCAAATCCACATTTTATTTTTATTCAATCCACATTCAACCAATAAACTAAATATTTCTGGAAAATCTTACTACGATTTTGATTTGTCGCATTGAGGCCTAAGAAAAAAAACGTAAAAAGGATCAAAATTAAAGTAATTGATCAGAACATTTTTTGTGAGTTTATGTTAAGAGCTAACAAGGAGCTCATATCTTAAGTAAATAAGTCTCTTGTCGTCACTTTGTTTAAATCCAGACTAAATGGTCCCTAAAGCTGAAGCGAACAGCTCGTCTGAGTAGACTTTTACTGTTTTAAAGCAATTCCACTTTCCACATTATTTTTTAATCCAACTGCCCTGAAATAGAAAAAAAAAGCTACATTTCATATTAGTTAGAAATTTGCACAGCTAAAACAACAGAACGATTTAGTTTCAGTCACGCCGGAAGTCCTGTGTGAGCCGAACAATGATGACCTCAATCTGACCTCATTACTCGGGGGTATGATGAACAAACTTAGTCATTTCTCTGTCACTTAAAAGCAACCGTGAGTTATTATGCTGTGGTTGAAAACCACCCACTAACCTAACCCCAGCCTTAAAATGTAAAACTGTCTTTTTATGGACTGCATGAAACCTGGCTATAAAAAATGACCAAGAAACCACTGACTCAAAATAAAACCGGTTGGATCGATTCGACGCTCTGGTCTGCTGAACATTCATTTGAAAGAAGCAGAGCTGCTGAAAACAGCCAAACCTGGAAGAGGGGAGGGAGGCTAAAGAGCTTTCCTCACATGACGGTTATGATTAGTAGGCGTGAATGAGCTGCAGAAGACTCCAAAAAAAAAAAAAATGCTCACAATAAAACATTTTAAAGCGGACTTCAAATGAACTACCTGAAATGGTCCGTACAGTAACGCGTGTTAAGAAGCCATTAAGAGGGAAAAGCAGCTCTGCAAATGTAATTTTTCAAGTGAGGTTTTCCAGGATAACAAACTTTAGGTTCTCATATGAGCACTTCGAAGCCATGAATGCACCATAAAAGGGACGAAATATACTTTAAAACCTCAAATATTTGAAAGAAAAGAAAAAAAAAGAATGACATTTAGTTTGAAACGCTGCCGCACTCAACCTGTTTTAAGATGCCTCGGATTAGGCTGAAGTGAAAACCAAGCGCGTGTTGTTGTTGTGTAATAGCGTCACTAGGAAAGAGAAAATTTTGAACCAATACATCACGCCTACATAAATTACATGGTGAATAAATGTAACAGAAGTAGGAACTGTTGCAGTTACCCAAGCCAGAGTTTATGACATAATAGGGTGGGTCTTTTTCAGGGAACGAGGACAACACCTCTAAAAATAGGCTTGAAATGCTCTACGTGAAATAAATGTTTATCTTGGTGCCGGGTGCATGGGCCTGTTGTTTGGAGAACAAGGGTGCAAATACTTAGAAGCCTACCTGGGTGGGTGGGCGTGCTCTGAGTGCTGGACGTGTGAACGTGGAGTCGGTGCGGTGCAAGAGAGGGATGAAAAACGAACAGGAATACTGTTCTGTGTTGAGAGTGCAATTTAGCATGAATCAAAAGCAGCTTTCCTGGCTCCCTTTCCACAGGCTTCAGACTGCCAGGAAATGGGATTTTTTTTTTTTGCAGGTAAAGTCTTTGCAGAAAGGAATCAGATGAGGTATTTTTTTCCCCCCACGAAATGGTAAAGTGTTGGGGCTGACTCTCTGGAAACAGAAGAAAGTTTGATTTTGGAGAGGGAGCGCGGGGGTCCCACAGCTCCAAAACCTTCCTGGTCTTAGGGCTGAACTGAATGATTACTGCTTGTAAAACTTTCAGTTTTCTATTAAATACCACCAACCCGACTTGCCCAACTATGCAACTAATCATCGCCACACAAAGAGATATTTTACAGATTTTAGTCAGGAAGGTAAATAAATCCAAAGAGTTTCTGCATACAGCCGACGGAGGATTTGAAATAGGTTGATTGGGCTCATACTTGTTACATCATAAAAGTAATAACTGAAAGAACAGAATTTCATTATTTCTCCTGTTTGCCAGAGTTGCATCATGTACATTAAAGGACAAATATCATAACTTTCTCCAACTTTTTTCAAATCTCCACATCCATTGTTGGCTCATTAGGTGATCACTTTGTTACTTTTCGCTCTTTGTACGGTGTCCTTGAGTGCCAGAAAGGCGCCTTTGAAATAAAATGTATTATTATTATTATATTATTATTATATATTTTTTCCCCCAAGTGTAAAAGAAGAAATAAGGACAAACTCTGCCTATAATTTCAACTCATGAATAATATGTATTTATGATCGGAGCAGTGGTTGATCAAGACATGAGATCAGGAGGCAGTTGAACGTTTCCTACACATAATCAGTGCATGTTTTAATCATAAGGCTTCAAATAATGTAGCAGGGGCATCAGTCCTGCTTTGGGCATTAAAAAAAAAAAAATCACAAAATAAAACGTACTGAGAGCGGACATCACAAAACCTTTGGAGGATATTGCAAAAGTAAAGATGTCACGAAATATTTACAAGTTCACAAAAACGAAACGTTTAAGAAAAACAAGTTTTTGCCTATCTGTGGTATAAATAATCTGTTTCTTCCTTTACGTGTTTGCTAAAACTGCTATCATGTTGAGACAGTGTAATATGAGACAGATATTTTGTGAAAAGATTAGTCTCTTCCACCTTCTTTCTTAAGTGTTATTCCCATCAGAAGAAATGCACCAAAAACAACCAATCGTAGCCAAGAAGGAGGGTCTTAGCGCTGCCTATCAACCTCATGTGCTCAATATGATGATGGCGGAGAAACAACTTACTGTTACTGGAAAACCATTTATCAGTGGCTATGCTAACTAGTCTGAGCATTGAGAACAGACTGTGCTAGCTGCAGCATATAGAGCAATGGGGGAAAGTGGGAGGGAGGAATAACCAGCACCACACGGAGAGTAATTGACAGCGCTAAGACCCGCCTCCTGTCTCTGATTGGTTGTTTCTAGTTAGCACTGGGAGAGGGCAGAGGAGCCTGATTTTTTTCATGTCTCATACTGTCAAAATATAGTGACAGTTTCAACAAATGAGTAAAAAAATATACATATATTTTTAATAAAAGTTACTGCAGCTTTAACGGCTGAACACATGAGATGGGTTGCCAGAAGTTTCTCTTTCGCTTTAGTTTGCTAGAAAGTTTTTTTTTTTTTTTTTTTGGCAACCTTGCCCAATTAAAATTTCTTACTAATCTCAAATTTGTTGGATAAGACACAAGAAAACAGTAGACGTTTCTTAGTAGATATATCAGGAACCAGCTGCAGATATCAAACCAACCGGGGGAAAATTATGTAATTTTGTTCTTTAGCACTCGGATAAAGAAATAAAGTCTGTGTTCTTGGGGAGCGTATATTGGCCTCATGTTTCCTTACCTGTTCTTTACTCCTGGCAGTCTCCTTTGAGCTTACATAATGCAGAGATAGACTGTGCAAGGTCAACCCACTGGTGCTCAGATCGCCGACTGTTTCACACAGTCTCTGCGAAAATTAAACCCCCGCTGCAGCTAAATATCATGAGTACTGCTTCGAAAGAGCAGTAATTTATTGACTTTAATAAAGATAAAGTCATTTGTGGACATATTGTACTGACGGAGTTCACATTAAAGCAAAATAAGAAACCAGAATGAGACACCCAGTTTTATTATCTGGGAAACGTCGCGCTCCGTCGCCTTTCTGGACCAGATCTTGGTCCCTGGTCGAGTAATTTGTCATAGGAGTGGCGCGAACCGTGTGGCGCCTTGTGTCTCAGCCTTGGCCATCGCTCCACTTGCTTCATGACCCTTCGACAAAAAGTGTTTTAAACAACTTTATTGGGCAAATTTCAATCTTTTTTTTTTGCATAACTATTTCATTAAATTACCCATTTTTCCTCCCAAGTCGGACCGTTAGGAAAAGTAAATATGCTAGAAAGGATCTCTAATAAGCAGCTGGATATTTTCCTGCTAAAAAATCTTTTTTTTTTTTTGTCAAGAAGCAAATATGTTTTCTTTTTCAATTTGTAGTCAAGCAGTCAACACATCCTCATTATCAGAGAACAGCATATTTATTTTAGAAGTCCCAAACGTTCTCCTTCTTTTTTTTATGTGGTTTTAATCCATCTTCTTACAAGTCAACATATTGACTAAAACGACCATTTGACCTGAGCACAAAGTGGGATTAAAGGAAAAACGGACCACCAACGGTATCTCAGTCCACCAAGAACGCAGGTTTCCACCGACGAAGGAACAGCCACATAAAACCATGTAATCCTTGCACCGTCTTTATGAACCATAGAGACGTTAAAGGAAACATAAATGGATCACCGAAATCTCTGGGTTTTAACACAGTACGCTCTGTTGCCCAGGAAGAACTGGTCAAAACCCAGGAATGATTCATGGCAACGTTTAAACGGATTGCACCAGGCATAAACTGAATCGAAGCAACAGCGCAGCACTCCTGGTAATTCTGCGCACACCCACACTAAATCCGATTTTCACTGTTAACTTTCATTTGTTTCCAATTACAGTATGCAATAATTACTTTGAAAGCTTGAAGAAACGGCAGAACAAACTGTACCAAATAAGAATTTATGGGACCAAGCTTGCCAGCTGCGCGATGATGAAGAAAAAGAACGTAGGAATGCAGTAAAATCTCTGTGAAAATTTAATTTTGTGGGATCTAAAGCTCTTTTTTTTCTTTTTTTTTTGTCCAGGAAACACAAAATGAGCAGTACACAAACTGTTGTTCAACTGTTCATTTTGAAACACATTGTCTTGAAAAGTGTTTTGACCCCTTTACGACTGTAGCTGCCATCAGAAGTCACCAGGTGCGTCTAACTTAATCTCAGAATAATTACAGCCGTTCTTTGACGTCCTCAGAAGTTTTTTTGGGGGGAACGGTGACGAGCGAGCAGCATCACGAAGGCCTAGAAACACACCAAAAGGTCAGGCATAAATATATCTAGAAGTGTGAAGCAGGGTTAGGTTGTAAAACAATATCCAAAGCTTTGAGTATCTCCTGGAGCTCTCTTCAATCCGTCGTCTGAAAATAGAAATAGTAAGGCACAACTGCAAACTTACGAAGACCGATCACAGAATCAGACAGGCTGGATACGGTGAGAACTGGAGCAGAGAAACGGCCCAGAGGTTCATGGTGATTTGAAGCTGCAGAGTGTCACGAGGCAAATGGGAAAACTACCTTCAAACAAAAAACAAAAACAAATGTACGTTGGTTTGTCCAAAAGTCTGGGCTTTATGGAAATGTGACAAAAAGAAAACCATTGTTAGAAGAAAGACGTAAAACATCCATCTGTTTGCAGTCCATCACTAAGAGGACGAAACAAACAAAAAGGAAAAGGCTTTGTTCAGTTGAGGACAACATTGTGTTTTTTTGTTTTGTTTTTTGGTACATGCAAGATGATACACGTTCCAACAAAAACAATAAATAAAGAAAGGACACTTTGAAGTATCTCCGTGGTGATGCATGGTGGTAGCACCATCATGCTGTGGGGATGCTGTCCTGACTTGACTTTAAGGCATGAGACTGAAGTTGAGATGAACCTTTAATGCTTAAAATCAACCATTCTCACCCTGCCACTAAACAGGAGTAACAAACCAACAGAAAAAGAAAACAACACGTCTGCAGATCCGGAGGAGACCAGTGGAGTTTTTTATTTAACCCTGGTTGCTTCTTTCAGAAACCTTTTTAGGGTTACACATTTTAAAGTAAGAATTAAAATCACGCACAAAAAAAGCGACAACCTTACCACTGACCTTGCAAACGTCAATGGAAAGCCCCTCATTTTTTTTCAATCAGCGCTGCAGTTTTCCCTGCCGATAAAGTTTAATAAATGTAAAGCCGCGCAACGTCTCACACGCAGTCGCAGCTTGCGCTGCAGTACTTAAATATTTCTTCCCATGTTCAGCTCCGACGCCGACCTTTGGAGTGTTTTCACGTCACTTTGTCACAGAGTTAATAATTTTATAAGACTTGGATCCCTATCCAAACAGCGAATCTGGGAGTAAACAGAGCCGCCATAAAACGACGCACTCTTCTCCTCTCTCTGCATTAGGTGGATATGTGAGCGCCCCCCTCCCTCCCCGCCTCAGAAGCCACTGTGACCATTCGGTGGTGAGTTGGTTTGCCGAGGCAGAACGACGGTGAACTGAATGGTCTGCAGCGAGAGGCTGTGGGTTGGATTTCTTTGAGGTTATGGTCATTCTCCCCTGGGAGAGTGGTTAGGCCGAGGTGTTTTCCTTGGAGGAACCCTGCCCCTCGCCTTCAACCGTTCACTCTCCACTTGGTTAGCGTATGGTTACCCCTATACACTAATGTTTTCTACGAAAGATTTACCACTGCATGCTTTATTTATGGCCTCTTCTTGTTTGGGTGTGTGTAAAAGTGTTTGATATCATTAAAATAACATTTGCTAAAGAGTTTCTCTTTCTTTCTCTGTGTGCGGTGGCCCTTCGGGCGTCTTTCCATGTCACAGCAGGTGTGTGTGTGTGTGTGTGTGTGAAGGGTACGGGGGGAGGGACAGAGGTGAGGGGTTGGAAGGTTGGGGAGGGGGCACAGACTGGATGGAGGCTGAGGTGGCTGCATCTTCACCTAAAGCGGAGTTTAACTTTCACTCAGCTCCTCTTGCACACACAGGCTCCCTCACTGCGCCGGACTGAGATGTTTTCTTTCTCGGCTCGGGCCACCAGAGATGATGCTGCTGCTGCTGCTGCTTCAGAGTAACTCTTCATAGAGCTTGCTGGAGAACAGAGTGGCGTTGCAACGCCGCAGCTAATGGGGCTGCTGCCACTGCTGCTGCTGCTCTTTCTATCTTTGTCCCTCTTTTAATTTGGACACTGGGGAGAAATGAATAGCTCCACACACACTGTTGGGAGGCAAATGAATGGAGGAGACTCGTGGGGAATTTCCCGAGGCTGACGTTACACCAAAAGAGATACTAGATGGACCGAAAAAATGCACATGGCAGGATCATTTCAAATGTTTTCCAACATATTTTTCTCTGGAGTTTAATTTCTTAACCTTTGGCGTTTTTTGTGGAATTTAACTGGAAAGGTTGTGTAAGTTCAGTTTTAAAAAAAAAAAAAAAAATTCATTTATTTGTTTTATTAAACATTAGAAATCGATAGATAGCAGTAAATCTTAAAAATCTAAAGATGAATGAAATATGTTTTATTTATTCATTCATTCAGTAACTCATAACGTGATTTTGTTCTTCAGATTTTTGTGGATCAAGCATGTTTGCTTTAGTGCTGCTTCACCAGTGGAGTCTGGCTGTGTTGTTGCTCTGCTTCCCGGTGACTTTCGAGGGGAGAACAGCTGATGTGCTCATTAACAGAACGTAAGTCATTTTTTACAGTTTACGACTGAATGCACAAACTTTAGGATTAGCATAAAAATGCCATTGTGCCGAAATACACTAAAAAAGTTTCAACTAATTCTATTTAGAAAGTGCAGAACAATTTTACATGGATGTAAGAAACATGTGTGTGTGAGTGTGTGTGGGTTCTTTCTCTTAGGCTGGTCTTAAAGTCAGAGTAGTGACAGGTCTCAGACATGTTTGTGCTGCCACCTACTGTACTGAGGTTTCCTGAATCCTGACCATAAATTTTAGCTGCCTCACATAAACTCAACACTGCGGAGTGAAAAAAATCCACCAAGCGCTACAGGAAAAGCTACGAATTGTTGTTCTAAATCTTTGAGATATACTAAATAAACATTTGATAATCATAAGAATGTTAGAAAAGGCTAAAAAGAAACAGCACATATTGTCAGTAGATTAAATATACGGAAGCCCCAAACATCAAAATTCAGCTCATTTTCAACACTTTCGCTCTGTTTTTAACAAACCCCCCTTTCTGCTTCTGTCAGGAGAAGGTCGGTGAGCCACGCCCAGCTGTTGCATGACAAGAGCCGCTCCATCCAGGAGTACAGGCGCCGCACGTGGCTGCAGGAGCTGCTGGAGGAGGTGCACACGGCCGGGGAGCACGCTCCACCTGTGCAGAGCCGGACCCAGAGCCAAGTGTTCAGCGGGAGCAGCCTGCAGCAGAAGCCCCAAGGGGCCAGCAAGGACCTCCTAGAGAGTGTAAACCTGGACGGAGCCGTCCCCCACCTCACCCAGGAGACCAACAAAGCCGCGGCCTACAAGGAGCATGACCTTAAAGTTGGCACCAAGAGGAAAAAAAAGCCCCGGTTAGGGCGACGCAGAGAGAACGAGAAGAAGAGGAGAAGAGCCCGCGCCGCCGTCGGGATGGGGCCGTGAAGAGACAAAGGATCCCGTCTATAGACCCCAGGACGCTCTTTTTTTTTTTTTTTTTTTTAAATGGTGCTGCACTAAGACACTGACACAGACTGATCCCTGACAGACTGTTTCTGGAGTCGGGGTTGTGCTTGTATGATAGACTGTATTTTGCATACTTCCTGGAGTTTCAACATGAAATCTTAGGTTCATATTTATTAGGAAGATCGTCCCACCTCTGTAACTCGGTCGTCCCTGGGACGTCTTTTTTGTATGCATCGTAATCTATAACCAAACGTGTAACAGGCCGAGCGGACGAGGAAATGCTTATTTTCCTTCCGCGTAAGAACCTAAAAGGAACAAGAAATCTGACAATCTGCTCAGATCACACGGTCACGGTGAAAAGAAAGTACACCCTCTTCCGATGTCAGAAATTAACGCTCTGAGCTTAAAAGTACTTCTCTCTGACCTCAGGTGTATAAAAACCCACAACAGATTTCAGTACGTCATTAATCATTAAACAAAGATGAAGTCAATATGGCTGAAAGTCATTATGGCCTATGACTCAATAATTTGCTGAGCTGCCATTAGCTGGATGTAGTCACTCATATCGATGTGGATCCCCCCCCCACTCCTTTCTATACAGCATTTTGTTCGGTTGTTTCAGTGCGATTCTAGATTAGCTTAATGTCAGAAATATGGCTGCAGAACAGCCTCATGAAAACCTTCGCATGCAGACTAGTTCACGTTCGGCTCACAAGTGAGTCCGGGTCCCCTCCAGATCATCAGCCCTCCACCGCAGTGTCTGGAAGCCGGGCTGATGGTTCAATGTGACGTTTTCGTCTCTCACCAAGCCTGGTCAAGTCAAGTTTTCAGTCTCAAGGTTCACACAGATGCATTACTGCAAACCTGACAGTATTTTGTGACGATTCTGGCAAACCTCATTAACAAGCTCACACTTCTGTGTCCTTTTCTGCTTGTACTGTCATAAACTTCTTTTGTTTTGCATTTACAGGCCTGTAGAGTATGAGGTGTACCTTTATGGATACTTTGGCATTTATTTGAACATTGCACATTGGTGGAAGGACAATCTCTCCTGGGAAGACTGTCAACTGTCTTACATATTTTTCACAGAAGAAATAAACATCTCATGGTAGACTAAGAGGCATCAGCAGCAGGTTTTTCTCCTTGGCGCTATGGCAACAAAGATCTTACACCTGCCGATGGTTGTTCAATCAATCAAGCCATTTCGATTTGCAGAGGGTTAACTTTCTTTTTGCCTGACTGTACCTCTGTTCAAACGGTTCAGCCATAATTTATTTCATTTTGAAAGCCTATATTTATTTTGTGAATGTATCACGGTGCTGCTGATTTAATTCCATTATGCACTTTAGTTACATACGTTGTGGTTGAATTTTAGCGTAGCGACTGTTGTTGATGGTACTGCTTTCCTTCCTCCTCACCTCAGATCCCTTATGGACTCATAACTTATCAGAGGCATCGTCAGAAAAACGCTTCTGTTGAATTAAGTTACAGTTTTGTTGTTTTTTGTTGGTGGTTGGTGTTTTGTTTTGCTTAGAATAAATAAGCCAAAGCTCAACCCAGCTTCGTTGTTCTGGACTTGCACTGAGGGAATGCTGTACATGTTTCCAGTTAATCAAACATTAAAAAAGTAGCTTTTAGGTACTTTTTTGATTTGTGGTGTCTTTATTGACCGTGTTGCCAGATATGCACGTTATTCATGTTGCCAGATCGGGTCGGTTCAAGTGATTTTACAGTTCTGGACAGTAGAGGGTGTGGCTTGATAAAGTTGATCTCTGCTTTTTTTTAAAAACAAAAACGTGGTCAATAACAGTTAAATCCTGGCCTATAAAGCTATAACTCCTTTCCCCTCATAGATGACATTCCCATTTAAAAATGTCACTTTGCAGTTCTGTTTATCTTTGCATGTCATTAAAATAAATCCATTAGTTGAGCTTAAACAACAAGGCAAAACCAGCTGAATTTAGTACTTGTATGACGCTGCAGCTCCCTGCAAAGATTAAAAATAAACATTGATCTAAATTATTAATTATTTTCAACTTCTTTAAAAAAAAAAAATAAAATAAATCCGTAGTCTTTAAATGTGAACACTGCTGCAATGTAGAGCTAATTAAACTGCAGGTTAGGCATTTCCTTTTTCCTAACACAATGACATCATGTGTGTGTGACGGAGAGCAATTAGGCTGCGATTCAGAGTAATTTATGGGTTAAAACTTACCTTAGAGGTTGGCGTGGAAGTACCAGAAACATATTGACGCTTATGTTGACTTTTTGGCTCAGGCAGCACACAACCAAGCTGTTAATGTCCCACTTGAGGACCCTGTGGCTTTTTTTTTTTCTTTTTTGACAACCACTGATAGAAAAGACACAGATACTGGTAATGGTGTGGTAACCAAATGCATCAACGTCAGCTATATCCTGTGCTAACAGCAGCAGTGCACAACCACAGGCCATTAGCTGACACAGAGCCATAAATGATGTGGAAAGCCTGATAAAGCCACTGTCAGGAGCCTGCAGATCGCACAGCAGAAATCAATCAGAGCAGCACGGAGAAACATTAATATCTCTGTTCTGAAGGGGCTCATCATAGCGTGACTGATATTTAAAAAAGAAAACAGTTTCCACAGACAGAATTGGGTCATTTTTAATCAAGGCCACAGCTAGATCAATGCGTTTGCAGCATTAAACTAAAACCGAGCAGAAACCTGGAAGAGCTCTGAGAACATTTGTCATGCATCAAGCTAAGCAATCTCAGACGTTTTCTACAATGAAACAACACGACATGGATGTTATTACTGCTCGTAAACATTAAAAACCCTTTGAAATGCTCTATATATTTGTTTACAGCTGCAGCCGAGCACATAAAAGTGATGAAGTATGGACGTTTCACTGCCAACCTGCCAGGCATATGGAACATGTTACTGCTCTCTCTCTCGCTCTCGGTCAGCGGAGAACGTTTCTCTTTAAACCCAGTCGACTAGAATCAATTTGGTTCAAGTGATGTTTGCCGTTCATGCGTTCACCTTTCGCTGTCGCATTTTGTCATGAGTCCAAAGAGGCCGACGGTCCGCCCGGGTTGGAACGTTTCAGCGAGACAAAAAAATCAGCAAAAACAGCAACTTATTCCCCACATGTTATGTGGCACTTTAATTTACAGATGAGGCAGAGAAGAAACAGCTGAGGAACAACAATGGTGGGTGTAACTGTAATTATTCCTCCTTTATTGTCTTGGTATTGGTGAATTTAAAATATTTGCTAATTTTCTTATAAACAAAGATCTTTCCAGGAACAATAACACTCATAATAAGGAATAATAACAAAAAAGTTAGTTTGTTTTCAGAATATTTTTTGAATGTTTTTGCCTTTTCCTATAAAATGGTTGCGGAAATAAACACCCAGTTTTCTTTATATAGATCTTTACAAAAAAAACAACAACAAAAAAAAAAACATTTGCAGTAGTTTTATGTCCAAAAACTGTGACAGGAACTGCAGATCAGGTCAATATATCTGAAAAGTACATTTATTTAAGTAACTTGGCTAAGTGAAAATAATTATATAGATTAATTATAGACAGATTGATGTTTTCAAGCCTTTATTTTTGTTAATTATGATGATTTTTGGTCTGATGTAACATCTTGAATATGACATCGAACCAATAAGATCTGGGCTGATGAGAAGCATGTTTAGTACCTGGCTGCAGGCTGTTATTTTCAAAAGGTACTTTTGACAAATGAGCATCAACAGGAACCATATTCTACTTTATTGAGTATGAATGTTGTCAGGGATGCTGCCAACAAAATGACAGTAACATTTAATTTTCCCTTTGACCAATTCAAACATAGTTTCTACTGGATTTTACACAATATATGAAATAGGTGGAAAAGGTATTGAAGTGATTTAATAAAACGTCAGAAAAAGTTTGAATTTTATCAGGGATATTCAGACTTTTCAGCAGCAACTGTACCAAAATCTTTTTGAAAGACAAAGTGACAGTCGTAGATTATCTAACGTTCGCTCCCAGTTGCAGGCTGTTCTGTGTTCATCTAACACATGAAATGTCAATGTCAAATTTATTTATATAGCACTTTACAACAGGTATAAAACTGCACCAAAGTGCTGTACAAAAACAACAACGTCAATTAAATGCCAAACAGTACAAATGAGTTTTAAGAAGCGATTTAAAATGATCCAGGCTGTGGGCAGATCTAATCTGGAAAGGTAAGTTATTCCATAAAACAGGAGCAGCAACAGAAAAAGCTTGATCTCCTTTCCTCTTAAGTCGAGTTCGAGGAACGGTCAGTATCAGTAATAACTGATTATTTGATCATAAAGTTCTGGACACAGACTGGAAATTTAAAAGGTCCCGAAGATAAGGGGGGCTAACCCATTTAAAACTTTAAAAGTTAACAAAAGAATCTCAAAATCTATTCAATAAAAGACAGGCAGCCAGTGTAAAGATGCCAGAGTTGGCCTTATATGGTCATGCTTCCTGGTTCCTGTGAGAAGCCGTGCTGCTGCATTCTGGATCATTTGAAGTTGCTGAATCTGCAATTTATCCATCCCTCTATATAAAGAGTTGCAGTAATCCAGACGAGTTGTTATGAAGGCATGGATGAGTCCTTCAAAGTCCTTAAAACAGAAGTGAGATTTAACTTTTGCTAAAAGCCGAAGATGGTAAAAACTCGATTTAACGACAGAACTAACTTGTTTATCTAGCTTTAAAGAGTTGTCAAAAGTGAAACCAAGATTCCTAGCAGAGGTCTGATAAGACCGAGCTAAAGAACCAAGAATCTGATCTGGATTTGTAGTCTGAAGTTTCTGACCAAATAATAGAACTTGAGTTTTGCTTTCATTGAGGTGAAGAAAGTTTTTTTTCCATCCATAATTTAACTTCAGCTAAGCAGTTTAGCAACAGCTGAAGAGAATCATTTGTACCATTTTGCAATTTAAGGGGCAAATAAATCTGGATGTCATCTGCAAAGCAATGAAAGGAAATATAAAATTTTTGGAAAATCTTACCAAGAGGCAGTAAATACAAGATAAACAAAATGGGCCCTAAAATTGACCCTTGGGGAACACCATACTTTAAAAGTTTAGCCCCAGAACAAGATTGGTCCAGATGAACAGAAAAGGTTCTGTTTTCTAAGTAAGATTTGAACCATTCGAATACTGAGCCTCGCAGGCCAACACAGTGTTTTAATCTGTGTAAGAGAATCTGATGATCTAGTGTCAAATGCAGAGATCAAATCTAGAAGTAATAAAACTGCAATGTTGCCTGAATGAACTGTTAAGAGGAGATCATTATACACTCGGAGCAAGGCAGATTCAGTGCTATGAGCAACTTTAAACCCAGACTGAAACTTCTCAGTTATATTATTGTCTTTTAAAAACAAACAAATGCACAAAAAATACCTAAAAGTTTCTGGTTGTGATGTAACAACGTGTGTGAAAAGCTCTAAAACGTACGGAGACTTCTGCAACGCGCTGGTTTGTTTAGAGGAAGAACATAAAATAAAGCTTGAGAAACAAAACGTAAAAGTTTGTTAGTAAAATGAGATTTTTTTTTTTTTTTTTCAGGTGAAAACAAGTGCTAACATGACCGTTCCCAACACGTACGGGGTGATCTTCGCCTGTGTCTGTGGAGTGATCCTGGGCATTGGCTTCTGTGCCAACCTGCTGGCTTTCTCCTTGTTTGCCAAGAAAAACGCTCTGCGTAAGAATCGCCTGGACATCCTTCTTCTCAGCATGACTCTGGCTGATTTCCTGACCCTCCTCCTCATCCCCTTCACTCTGCACTCCGCTGTAAGTCACTCTTGGCCTCTGGGCGACATCTCCTGCAAGGTCTACCAGTTCCTGCTGGCGTTCAGCCTGGCGGCGAGCACGTACTCGCTGTGCGCCGTTTCCATGACTCGAGCCATGATCATCACCAACCCGTACCAGCCTCCCACCATGGACCTGGTCATCCTCATGTTTGTCTTGGTCTGGGCCCTGAGTTTCTTCATCAGCCTGCCTCTGCGAATGTTTGCCACCAAGGAAAGTCTGAACCCGAGCCTGGCAAACTTCAGCTTCTGTCTTCCAACCATTCATGAGCACCACTACCAAGTGGTCCTAAGCCAGTTCGTGCTTTATTACTTTATTCCAATGCTGGTCATCGCCTTCAACTACGTTCGCCTGGCGCTCTTTCTCCACAAGAGCCCCGTAATGTCGGTGTCCAGTGCCAGGAACACCCGTAGAGCCTCTGTCTTGGTGTTTTTGGCTGCTGCCACTTTCTCCGTATGCTGGCTGCCTGGATATGTGCTGGAGCTGTGCGTGTACCTGGGACTGTACCGCCACGGACGGGCCTGGGAGACGTTCTACTTCATTTGCACCATGCTGCAGTACCTGCACCCCAGCATCAACCCGGTGCTCTATGTGCTGCTGTCCAAACGCTACGGCCACAGGAGGGCAGCCTGGCTCTTCAGCTGCGGCAGGAACAGAGTGCAGCCGCAGGTCACCAGCGTCAACACGGACAGCTTCTGATGGGAGACACGTGTCGCTCCATGGTTAGGCTCATGTTCGTGTTTTCTGTTTCGTAATATATTATTATGAAAAAAAAAAACGAGAGGTTGGTTTGAAGACTGGATGTGCTGCAAAAAAAAAAATCTGCAGCAATGATCAGCCTCCTAAAGTTTTTGATTTGAAACATTGGTTAAAGATAGACGCACTTAGAAGGACGCAGTGATGGACATCGAGTTACATTTGTTTCATATCAGAAGACTTCGCCTGTCTCCTTAGTAAACGTTGTTCCGTTTTGCTTTTTATAAATCGTGCCGTGCCCTGAGTTTTTACTGCAATGTGGCATGCATTATGATGCAGCACAAAGTGCCTTGCTTTTGTTTTCTGTTCTGCCGAGATTGCTGAATCTTAGGATGTCAATGACAGGGAAAATATATTGCTAGTTCCTTTTATAGGCACCCCTGTCAAAGATGTGTAAAAAATGTTAGTCTTTTATTAGAGTGGCATAATTTGATACTATTGTCAATACTTTGCATTTCAGCCTTTTGCTTTAACATTTCATAATAATTCCTCTGACAGTAGTCCTGGGTTTTCTCCTGCAGCTCTTTTTTTTTTTTTAATTCAGGTCTTTGTTTAGTGTCTGTGCTTTACAGCATTATTCTGTTAAAAGGACCCAATTATGACCCATTTTCAGTTTTCTTTCACCAGATTTTTGCTTGAGCTGTTCTGGTATTTCTAAATGTTCATGATGCAACACACTCTAGCAAATTTCCCATGACCTTCGCCTGAGAAACAGGCCCACAGCATCACAGACCCTCCACCGTACTTGACTGAGAATGTGAGGTATTTTTCCAGATGTCCTGTGTTTTACACCAACCTAGCCTGCAGGTTTGGTTGCTGAAAATAATCTGTCTCAGGTCCATCTGCACAAATAGCACGAAAACTGTAAAAGTGCTAGTAGAATTTAGCAAACTCTACATCAGGGGTCCCCAAACTATGGCCCGCCTCCACTTTTGGTCCGGCCCCCTGAACAATACCAGAGATTATATTATATCAGATTTTTTTTCATTTATTGTATTTTCCGGTTTATATGTGGATTTTTCTTCAACCACCAGGGGGCTCTTTAGCCCCCTGGTGGTTGAAATGTGTTCCTCTTTAGCAGGAAATGTGTCCTGTAAACTGTGGGGCGCATTGCTGCCATCTGTTGGACATTTAGGGAACTGCTTGACTTTTGTCATTTAATCAGTACGGTTGTTTGCTGGCGGTAGAGCAGATGAACACGTGTCTGTTATGAACGCCGCATTCCAGGTCGAGTTCTTCGAAGCGATGCCTGTAAGTAGCAGCTTATACTTCAAAACGAGCCTTTATGTTAACATATGAGAAATTAATATATTATAGTTTCATTCCCTCAATGGAACATATACTAGTGACCGTTTCACTCATGGGTTTTGCCCATGTGCTTTCTGGGTAAAAATCAATCGAGAAACCTCCCCCCCCGCCCCTGTCAACAATCTCTGGCCCCCACCAGAGAAGGGAAAAGTTATGTGGCCCTCACAGGAAAAAGTTTGGGGACCACTGCTCTACATGTTTATGTTTGTGGTGGTAGGACAGAAACGGGACGTGCCTCCAAAACAAGATTTAGAGATATTTACATATTTATGACAGAAAGTTGTAACTTCTTAAATTCCAACAAACCTTGATGAGTCAAAAAAAGTAAAGAAAAACAAATTAATCTTCAGAAAAATTTATTTTAAACATGTTAAAAGTGACAGTTATTATGGCACGAGGGATTTGGTAAGTAAACAGACATTTTAATTCCTTTCAGACTTTTCTCCCACTGAATAAATTAAGTTTTTTTTTTTACATTGTAATATTATCCTACTGTAATAAAAGGCATTTACTGAGGTGCCATGCAATGTGTCAGACTCTCTACGTCTGATGTTCTCTTTAAAATAATTGTCCTATTTAGGTCATATGTAAATGCAATAATCTAGATGACTGTTTTAATTAGGACAGTTATATTACAGCTTGTGGTGCAACACTGTTCAGGGAAAGATTGGGAGCTGTATCTGCATAAACATGCTATCAAACTGTTATGCATACAAGGACAAACTGATAAATTTACCCCCAACAGTGATGCCGAACTCTGTTCACGAGACAAACAGCAATAAATCACTCAGTGGGATGTGCTGCCTCTGTGAAAGACGGCCATTAAATGTGAGCCTCATGATCCCGAAGTGTGAGGCTACAAAAAGAGAAAGGTAAAACCGCAGGCTGAGCTGCAGCCTCTCTGTTTTGATAGAGTCATCATAAGAGCTATTTTCAACACCCCACAGCTTAATCCCACACCGAGCAGATTGAAGAGATTTCTTGTCATTAGTGGTGTTTTTGAATTTTAAATGCTGCAATTGAATGCTGCAGATGTGCTTTAAAACACATTTTAAAGCTTTCTTTGAAAAACGACCTCTACTTGTGCAGCGTTTTATTGAGTCCAGAGGAGCCCGGAGCATTCAGTCACTCACCCAGTAGCCGTGTTGGTTTCATTATCCATTGAACTGGGAGAGTTAAAAATGGAAAAATGAATTTGTTTAATGGAAACACGTCAATTTTGGAAATTCTCGTGTTTCTCGATAAAACATTTTTGAGATGGGTTGAGGTGGTCTATCGGCTGCATTGAAACAGCAGTGGAAAGACGTTTTTTGCATCACATGACTTACATGATCATCATCCAGAAATGACGAAGAAGACGACAGGAAGCAGTAGGAGGATGATGGTTAGTTTTCATTTTCTTCAGACGATGTGCAGTCGGCTCCACTAGAGCTCTCACAGCATCTCACAATTCGCCAAAGGTTGTGTGTCATTTGAAAGTGTTGAATCCATAGCTTTTCTGTAAAATAGCAGACTGCAATTTCCCCAAATCGCCACAAGCGCAGCGGCTCCCAAGCATAAGGTTCTTGTTGCTCCATGATGCGGACGTCTCCTCTGATGGCTGACAGATGACGAACCTTAGCGTCACGGCTGAACTATGAATATATCTCGAGTGAGTCTTCACATCTGTCACTGCCAGGATTTTTAATGACTTACCACCTGAACACGCTTATTCAATTTTAATTTTATTTCAAAACACAGCAATTGTGATATTGTGTTTTTTTTTTTTTTTTTTGACATAAGCAGAATGGCGACAAAGGTTTGTTAAGGAAACGCTGCTATTGATGGGTCAGTCTGGACATCACCAGCAGTCACGGCGGGTGAATTGTCTTATCCAAAAACACAACAACTTAGGTGAACAGAGTTCGAACCGGCTGCCCACCGGTTACAGGACAGACTCCTACCACCATTTTCCAGTATTTTAGCCAAGTTTGTTTTGTAAAATGGATCAGATTCTCCTTCTCAACATGTAACTTGGGTTTTGTGTTCTCACAGCACACTCTCGCTGGGATGAATGTATTTTGTTCTAGTTTAAAGTAACCCAGTTGGATTCCCCCACTGACTAATGCTGTTATTAAGTTTAATCCACATCTCTTGTCCTCAGCAAACATTTTGAGCACCAGCTGTAACTCTTACTGTCCGGCATCCAGTTGAATAAAATGACTTGAGGTCAATGCACATTTTGAAAGTAGTGATTACAATCAACCAAAGGTTCTTGAAATCTAAGTTGTCTTGATAAAATACTTTGCCAATAGTTTGTCTTTAGACTTTGACAATTTTTTTTGCAATACTTACGCTAAGCTCATTTACAATTTTCACATAATTTTGTTTGTTTGGTTTTTATTTTTGTGCTTGACTTCACACGGTCAAGTGTTGCTAGATCATATAGCAATACTATATAATATAACACTATATTATATATAGAAAAACCCCAAAAACCTCAAAACCCCCAAATTTAAGTTTAAAGATCTTTTTTTGCAACCCTCTCTAATGATTTTGATGAAAGCCGTTTAAATTTGAGGATCTGTTTCTGTTGAATTGATAAAAAAACCCCCAATAAAATCAGAACGGAAAAATAATCCACTCCCTTTTTGTACCATCAGAAGCGCACTGCTCAATAGAAAAAATTATATCTTTACACTCGGTTAATAAATAATAGTTATGTGAGAAATTAATCTTCTAACTATTCGACTGTCTGTATGTTCATTTGGTGTTACAGGAAACACTGAGTTATCTTGATGAACATACATGTTTAAGAAGCAAGAAAATCGAAATCTCCAGTTCATCCTCATTTAAAAAAAAAGTCTTCACCGCCAACAGCAGCATCTGTGCCACCCTATAAATATCTTCTATACCGCTGCATTCAGACTGATCTACAGCTTCCCTTGCAAAGAGATGGAAATCACTTCACCAACATGATCATAAACCGAGACTCATTGGAAGAGAGACTAAAGGCCGAAACACGCTGCAGTCCGACCACATCATTTGAATTCCTGAGAGACTGCATTCTCAACACGCTCCGTGAGTTAACCAACGTACATAGCTGACAGAAAATAGTTGCGGCAACACACTGTAAGATCAGATAGCTCCTGCCATGAGCTAATCATTCCATGTGGCGAACAGGCGAGTGTTGAAGGAGCGCTGGCTGTTTATTTATAGGAGTCTCTAAGGTTCCACCACAGGGCTTGCACTTTAGAGATAGATTCAGTTACAGCTCTGGTGAAAGACAAAAATACTGCATCTACACTGACACAAGCTGGGCTTTAAATTATTGATACGAAGCGAAGGGGAGACAGTTCTAAGAACGTGTAATACTTCATATGGATTTGCATTGCGACAGAGCTGTGAGCTGTGTTTGATTGAGATTTTGGAAGATTAGCAGAAGGCTAACACAAAGTACTGTGTAATTGTGGAGTAGAAATAAAATCAGTTGTTTTTTTTAATAAGTGGGTAAATGCAGGGCAATCCCAGAAAACCCCCCACCGTAGGCTACAAAAGGAACATCTTTATTGCTTTTACATTGGTATCATGCACCACTTTGTACATTCCAATCACATACAGTGACAATAAATAGATACTTTTAGTTGTCATGTAGCAAAATGTAGGAAGGTTTACGATATTTGAACCTTTTCTCCGAGACAAAATTCTGTGTTTCAGCTGCTATCTATCTGCAGATGCTGCTATCTTCACCAAAACCAGGCAGCAGGTTTCCTCAGAAATAAACCCAACAGCAGAATTTATGCACTATGAAACCGAGCGGGCAAAAAAAGCTCTTCATTTTAATCGATCTATATGGATT
>NW_006799956.1:102987-138840 GCF_000485575.1 Poecilia formosa
TATTTTCACAGTTGCGGTCTCGACTGGTCTTGAAATAAAATGCCGAGTCCTCAGCGCCCGAGACCGAGACAAAACCGAGACCAAATGCGGTCGAGTCCGAGACGAGACCATCAAAAAATGGTCTTAAGACCGGTCTTGAGACCAAGACCAATTTCGAGTACCACAACACTGGCTTTTACATTGGTATCATGCACCACTTTGTACATTCCAATCACATACAGTGACAATAAATAGATACTTTTAGTTGTCATGTAGAAAAATGTAGAAAGGTTTACGATATTTGAACCTTTTCTCCGAGACAAAATTCTGTGTTTCAGCTGAGTGAACAACTCTGCAGATACTGCTATCTTCACCAAAACCAGGCAGCAGGTTTCCTCAGAAATAAACCCAACAGCAGAATTTATGCACTATGAAACCGAGCGGGGAAAAAAAGCTCTTCATTTTAATCGATCTATATGGATTCATAGGGCTTATTTTAAAGCTAAAGGATTTCCTTGCAGTGTGTTCAGACATAGGGCATTAGCCTGAAGCCCCCAGGACCAGCGCGACCCGACGCTGCCGTCCAGGCGTTTGTTGACATTGTAAAGGCTTGCTGTAATATGTAGGTACATGACAGGTGAAGTGCAAAAAATGGAAAACGCTGGAGTTAACACTGAGTAAACTAGACTTCAGAACAAGCGAGGCCTTGTACGCGCCAGTGTAAATGTGGCACTTCCTACAAAATAAATAATCAGGAGGAGAAAAATCTGCGCTTGCTTCAAATACCTCCTGCAATTATTTGTACAGGCAGAAAGTTTTAATCATTTGATGATTAAAAACAGCTTTAGGCTTAGATTTGTTTCTGAACACGCTTCTGTTCAGCATCCAGTGGATTGTTTTTGTTGCCACAATAAATAAACTAGAAGCAACTTTGCGCGGGGGTCAACGTCCCACCGGCCGTGCAGAGGAAACCGTGCAACATTCACTGCATTTTACTGCCCAACTACCAAGAAATGTGCAGCAGCAGCTGCTGCTGGAGCTTCTTGTGTTTTCCTGATTTCTGAGAATAAAATTTAACAAGCAAGTTGTTGTCTGCATTGTTCAATTCAGCAAGGTTGCTCCAAATTTACAGCAAACGCCATTTCAGTGTGCTTTCAAAGCAAACATATCAAATTGGGAATGTCAGTCATGCTTGTGTACACGCTGCAGCTGTGCTAATGATGGAGACACATCTTAGCACTAAAGGCAAACTGTTTATCCGTTATCCTTGGCGACCATGCTAACTAGCTTTAGCATTCATGACAGGGAACTCGCTGTAGCAGGGCCACATGGAGGAGGAAGAGGAGCTGGGGTTTTTTTTCACAGATTATCTGTCTCACGTTATTCTGTCAGGATTTGGTGACAGTTTTAACAAATATGTAAGAAAATGTACTGTTTATAAATTCACATACACACAATATGAGAGTTAGAAAACTCCGACTACAAACAAAAATAGGAAGTAAATGGAGCAGTGTAATCAGGAAGACAGACAATAATGAAATATGTAGAATTTGCTGCTGACTGACTCAAGACTTGGGGGAAAAAAAAGCTTGAGATCATCTCTGCTTGTTTTACTCAATAGGATTACCTACCTACAGAAACACTTAATGTCTAAGGAAGTCAACAGGAGCTCAGGCAGAAGGCTCTGCATGCTAATGTCAGAGGAGTCTCAGAGTGAAGCGATAGCAAAACAAAGTTACCAATAAAAATTGTCCTGAGACCTTTGAAGTCCCCCTTGATTAACAACCCATGTGTGGTCCTCCTGTGAACTGATCCCCCTGTAGTCGCACCCCGCCTGAATGCTGGACAGCTCGGTCTGCTAAAAAAGGGAAAAGTTTGATCAAGGGGTGAAACAATAATCCAAGCTAGGAGTGAGACCTGCCCATGCCAAGGTAAGTCAAAGGAACCCATCCCTTTGGATCCGAGATATCCGGTGTCACGTCTTGCTGCATGCCTCATCGCCGATCAGCAAAAACATGAACATCAACTTCAGATGACACCCGGCTAAATTTGGTGGCTATCAAAACGCAGGAACTGGCGAGCTTCGCCGGGGTGTCCACTTTCCCTCGTGGAAGCCCTCGGTTTGAGCACCTTACTTTGATGGCTCTAAGTTGAAGTACGGGTAATGAGGACAGTATAAACATAGCGTAGGCTCACCGGGGCCGAAACTTTCACACTAATAATTAGAGGCAGCTGCGCTGTGCTCAGATCTTTGCCAGGTGATCAGGCTGATGAGTCTGGATAACATGCAGTATTCACGAGTTTGCATCATTGACGCCCTACCACGTTCTGGCTAATAATAGCATAACTTCGTCAGAACTGCAACACGGAGGGAGAAAAAGCATACATTCTTTGTAATTAACATAAGTCTGAACCATAATAAATGAAACATTGACCAACACTTTGATGCGTAATGATGACAAAATGTAACTTTTACTTGTTTTCTGCGTGGTGTCTTATTTGACTTTGCATGTTTGTGTTTTTATGATGCGAAGCACTCTCAACAGCCTCATTGCTGAAATATGCCTTACAAACAAACTTGACTCAATCAAACTTGATTGATAAGATTCTAATTGAAACTGCGACCCAACACACAATTAGAAGTGACATTTCTGTCTACTGTTGCATTAAATCCACACTAATCCACACTGCGAAAAATATCAATCTTTGAACCAAGGATGGAAGGTGGTGGGATTATGTGTGGGGGCATTGAGAAAGATTACTTGCAAACGGTAACCTTTATCGGTCACCCTGTGTCATAAACTGACCTAATATTTCTGTTTCGTTGCAGCCGTTAGACTGGTGACCCTTCATTGACTATTTGCACTATTTTAGTGCCAAAAAGACCAACTCACCTACCAACCTTTGTTTCTGTCAGCCGCTTCTCTTAGACCGAAGATGGACCAATATTTCTTTGATCTATGTTGTCTTGCAGACTGATGTTTTCTGAGATACCAGTACCTTCTTACACACCTTACAGATTCACTATACGACACAAAAGACGTGAAAGATTACTTGCAAACGGTAACCTTTATCGGTCACCCTGTGTCATAAACTGACCTAATATTTCTGTTTCGTTGCAGCCGTCAGACTGGTGACCCTTTCATTGACTATTTGCACTATTTTAGTGCCAAAAAAGACCAACTCACCTAGCAACCTTTGTTTCTGTCAGCCGCTTCTCTTAGACCGAAGATGGACCAATATTTCTTTGATCTATGTTGTCTTGCAGACTGATGTTTTCTGAGATACCAGTACCGTCTTACACACCTTACAGATTCACTAAACGACACAAAAGACGTGAAACGGCTTGACTTTTGGCCATTTTGGGTAATATCCATACAGGAGGCAGTGGCTACAAAAGACCCAATTTCCCACAGTATTTCTGACAACTGAGGATAATGACTTGAGAACCTGAAACTCTTAAAAAAGACATTTAATGTATAGAAGGAAGTGTTTCTCACTTCCCACAGAGTTACATCAGTGGCATATTGACTTAAAATGTCGTCCACATGAAATTGAGGTTGGAATTGCAATTTGTTTCCAATTATGATCCTACTCCTCACGTGCAATTTTTCATCCTTGTAGAATGAAAAATTAAAACCAGTCTTTTCGCTATTTGGAAAACTGTGTTGTAGCCCATTATTTTATTGCTTTCCAACACAGATCTTTAAAATAATAATGTTTATTTACTTGGTAGCACTAGAAGAAGTGGAGATGGTGGTGATGGTCTGGACAACAGACTAAGACAGGAGATACAACTGGCTGTCTACAATAGCAGACAGAGAAGAATATGCTTCAGTGTTTGCAGCAAGACGTATAATCGGGAGAGTTACATCTTTCCTAACATCATCTGTGTCTTAAAAAACTCAACAAGCTGATATAGAAGTCTGGTTTGGTTCTGGGGAAGCGCTTAAGATGATTGTGCAAATAAGGGCTCTTAATCAAAAGAGCAACATCGTGGACAAACCTGAGCATCATTTTCATAAGACTGTCACAAAACAGCAGACTGTCTTCAGTCAGAGGCTTCTTCGGATTCGCTGTACGACAGTCTGCTACAGCCATCACCATCTATAACAACTCAGGAATTTGGGAAACGTAATCTGTGAAGTCAGGCAAAGTTTTTGAAGCTGCAAGTTCTGAAAAATACTCTAAGTTTTATGAAAGCACCCTGTAACTTCGTGGAAAGAAAACAGTAAGTTACAGGACCTAGTAATGTCCAAAAGAGTAAAAATAAGGGAAAGTTCAGGCAGCTACACAGTAGGTCCAAAGTCAGTAACTTCAAGATTTCTGAGAGTATTTTGTCAGAACCCTATAAATTCTGGGAATGTAATCTGAAAGGTCTGGTAAAGTTCTGCAAATTGCAAAACAAGTTCTGTAAGAACTTATAAGGTATAGAAAAATAATGTTAAAGTTTATAAAGCTATTGTGTTATTTCTAGGAAAGGAACACCTAAAGTGCATAAAGCAGTCTGCACAGTTTAGACATTGAACTTTCAACTAAGAAACCAGTAAAATTGAAAGTTGAAAATGAGTAAATAAGCAATGTGTATTTTAACTGACTCTGTTGTGCACCATTTCAACAATTTCAAAAATGTATAACCTTTAACAAACCTGATGTATTTTAGCCCAATTTTAGCTTGAAACATTGTTTTAATGGGTGGCAATTATAAAAAAATGTATCTGAAATTTGCTACGTAAAAGCAATATGGACTGAAATGCTAACAATTATTTGTTCTCTGATTGTCATAAAGACTGAACAGAAAGTGTTGACATTGTCGTCACTCACACACACAGAGACACTATTTCTTTATTTTAATTTGAGCAGAGTGGATTACCCAAAAACATTTTAAGTAGCACTCAAAATGTTTTTGAGTGCTACTATTGACCATCTAAAAACTTCTCTGTCAATTTATTAGAGTCTTTCACACTCAAACATGATATGTACCTGTATTCACTTACCAAGTCCACGCAGACACAGACATGCATGGACTCAGTTCAAATAGTTGGCCTAGGGTTCAGGAAGACATGAGAGCCAAGAGGAGCTGCTGACACAAGCAGCTACTGTGATTACCTCACGTCTGTCATGGCTCTGAAAGGAAACCCATCCTGAGTATATTTAGACAAAGACAAGCTTCAAAAGATGGAATAATGAATAATGCTGGGCTAATAAATAATACTGTGTAGCCTTGCAAAAGTATTTATACTGTGTATTTTTTTTCATATTTTGTTATGAAAACTGCAATGCTTAACAGCCATTTATTCAGATTTTATTTTCCAGAAGTTGTGCAATATTGTTGAGTGATTCACTTTTCATTTGCTCAGCATCCCCAATAGCTATGCATGTCGAGACTAATTGTTTTGATTATTCTTTGTTTCAGTTCAATCAGGTGGGACGGGGAAGGACTGTTGACAGCAATGTCCATCTGCGGTCACAGATTTTCAATTAAATTTGGTTCTGGACTTTGACTAGGTCTTTGTGGCAAATGAATAACCTTTCATCTAAACCAGGCTACAGTGCCACTACGGCATCGCTTAGATAAAAATAGATCCTTAGGGTTGACCTGCTGCTGGGAGGTGAACCTCGGCCTCATCTATTTTGCTATAACAAGTTTATTTTAAAGCATTATTCTTTATTTAGTTCGTTAGAATGTCTTACCATCATTTTTTTTCCATGCCCTTCACATCCTAAGATGTTAGACTGAAGAGAGTTGGGTGATATGGATTGTTTTAACCCTCTCTTCTCTGATATTGGTATTAATAATACTTTTTCTTCATTGACGTTCACAAACATACACAAATTCATTCCCTGCCTTCCAGATTTTTATAAACTCATTTTGAAAGTTGTGCACTATGTAACTATGCACTATTTTGTGTTTGTTTAGTAAATGAACTTAAACTAAAAATACATCAAGGCTTGTTGTTGTAATGATAAAGTTTTGAAAAACAAGGCGGTACGCTGGGGCGGACTTCAGAACGGGCGTACTGGGGCAGTAGGTCGGGCAAAGATTTGTCTTCTTTTTGTTCATCATTTTGCAAACATATTCTAAATAAATCTAATTCATGTGAGTTGCAATATTTTAGGATTTTTATGAATATGAACTTAATTTCTTGGGCAACAACATGGACAGATGATTGTTGGCTAGAGGACCAGTTAAACCTGCAATGCATCAGTTCATGTCTGCTGATGTTCGGACTGCCTATTCATGTAATTTGCATAATAAAATATTTTTTCCTTAGTGGATAGGACCCTAAGACTTGCTTCCGCCCAGCGACCCACATCCTTGTAAATCCAACACTGGTAGTGAGGAAAAAATGAAAACAAGAGGTCTAAGATGCCTGTAATTTTAAGAATAACGGATTAATGATGCTAATACCATAACACAAAAATGTCTCCACTTGATGTTGCAACAAGCAGTTTTACTTTTAGTAGTTAATCTTTACCAACGAAAATGGCAGGCGAGATGAGTGACTTAGCAGTATTTTATCACTGAGGGGGTCTCCTGCCTTCATAGGTTGAGCCATTAATAACGATGGGAGGCTCCTCACTGTCAGCAGTCCTTCATCCTGCCAGCGTTGTGGCACGCCTCCCTCAGGCTTCATTAGGACATTCTGCCGCACAGCTAAGTCCACCCTAAATCCCTCCACGTAGCTTTCCTTTACACAAATACGATGACAGAGAAAGCAACACACTCGTGTCAAACAAATGGCAGCGGTGAACGCTTCCTAAAGCGGAGGAATGTCACGGCGAATGCATTTTAAACAATTACGCTCCTCACATTTGTTCGGGCTGAATTTAGAGTCACGTGTCCGCACTTGTTTGTTGTTGTACGTTTCCGTGGATACAGTCTTGATCTGACGTGGCTGCGTGACCCAGACAGACATTTGCCGCGTGCTATATGCTAACACACGAGCAGCAGGTGGCACCGAGTCCAGAAACTTGATATTTGACTTTAAATCCTCCTTTTGTTCGACAAAAATCACGCCCCTCTGATATCTCTGTGAACTGTAATCCTCTGAGAGCGAAAGGGTTCTCGTTTTCTTCATAGCGGGTTTAGAGCTGGTGCACGTTAATTCAAACCATCCGTTTTGCGTTTGTTGCGCTGATTAGCATCCCCCTCTCCCTCCGAGCTATTCTTGGAGTCATTGTTTAGCCTACAACTGTGGTGTCTTATGTACAGCGTTATGAAATGACTGCAATTGAAAACAGCTGGTTATAATTAGATCACAGGAGTTTACAGTCTATAACTGGGCCACATCGTCTAAAGCTTGAGTCATTCACTTTGTGTGGGAAAAACTGAAATCAAGAAAGACAAGTTTAAATGTACTTTTAATCCAACACTGGTCCTTTTTCAGGATCTTCATCTGATCTAAGATCTCATTTTGCAGTGAATGTATTCTTCTCTACGTGAGAAACACCGAGGCCACTTGTATTGCAGGTTGTCGCTGCATTCAAAGTACTAGACCTTAAAGTGCAGCTAAGGATGGATGTTATTTTGGCTGTGGCTTTGTGAAGGCGCTATCCACTCCCACTACTCAGGTGTCAGTGAAGCCAGCACTTTCCACTGGCTGGGTCCAGGATGGTGACTGGCTTTATCCGAGCATTCGGGGTCTTTTGCCTCATCAATTCCAGGGCACATCTAGCAGGAGTTGCAAGAGAGGAGAAACAACGTCATTCTGCTTCACGAGTTGTATGTGTTTGGTTATCAGGATACCTGTCAAGTCTCCCGTTTTGGCTGGGAAACTACCGTATTTTACCACTCTGTCCTCTATTAGTATTCTCCCATAAATGTCCCATAGTAGAGTAATTACGTCGCAATCCACCCCCCGTTCTTACGGTAGTCGCTAGTTTTCTTCCTACCCTTTCTTAAGGTAGTCTTCTTCCCATAATTCCCCCCAAAACCGCCTTCAGGGCTTACGATAACACTTACCCCACATGCCCCATCCTCCACCCATCCACCTCGGACAGATAAATATTTCACGTATTCTTAAGTCCAGAAATTGACAGGTATAGGAAGGGGCGCTGTGACTCAAAGTAGATCCAGTCTGAGTCCTGGAGGTTCCCAGTGAGACAAGAATAACCTCCTGACTTCATGAATGAAGGACTTGCAGGGATCAAGACTTTGTTCCTGGGCTGAAAACAACCTGGGCCTTCAGTAAGAAATACAGTGCTTTGCAAAAGTCTTCACACTCCCTAAACATTTTTTGATTTCTTTATTCACAGGCACAAACTTCCATCTGTATTTTAGGTCAACACGAAGTTGTCTAATCGGATTGCCGCTGATTCAAAATTCACTTTTTGACTTTGAGAAAAGGGAATTTGTGGAATTTAATCTCAGGCCTTAGAGGTTTGGTAAAAAGTCTGTTCAAGTACCGAGTAACTGATCAAAACTCATACATTAAAAAAAATACTTTTAGGAGTATTTTTACTACACTGTACTTTTCATTTTTACTTCAATAATTTTATTATGAAGCATTGTTACTCTTACTAGAGGAAAAATTGTGGGTACTGAAAGAATAACCTTATTATAACCAAAAATTCACAGACACGCACCTGCAGTTGTTATATGGAAAGAAATTGATTTGGAAAAATGTTTCTTTTGCCTTTTTTTTTAGCCATCTTGTAATTATTATTTATATGGATTATTTTAATTTTCATGTATAAAATATAAAACTTTCCATGTAACTTTTACATTTTGGTCCATTTGATAATGTAATGTGGAAGAAGGTGTTCTGGTCTAGTCCAAGCCTCAGTCTACATGCGAATCACTACGTGGTGGGGAAACCAAAGTGTTGATGGGAAGACTGATGAAGCTAAAAGCAGAGTATTTTTAGGAGAAAACCTGCTAAAGGCTGCAAAAAAAACAAACAAACAAAACAAAACATAAAACTGGGTCTAAGGTTCACCTTTCAGCAGACCAACAATGCTAAACACAGGTACGAAGGAATGGTTTAGGTCAAAGTGCTTTCTCATGTTAGAACGGCCTAGTCAAAGTTCAGAGCTAACAAGAGTCTATAAATTTCAACATTAATGTTTACAGAGGCTCTCCATCTAATTTGACTGAGCTTGAGCTATTTTGCAAATTTCAATAGGAAAAAGAAAAAAAAACTGTAATGACGTTTTAAAAAGCCATGCAGGATTTTATTAATTTTTCATGATTTTTATTTTCTAGCTTGTGTTTGTTAAACAAGCTGAAGATAATTCCTGCTTTTTGGAAGTATCTTGACAATACATGGATATAAATACTTTTGCAAGGAACTGTAAACCAGATGATTTTAAAGCAAGGCCCTGTAAAGAAACCGCAAAATAATTTGGAAAATTGTAATCAGTAAAAAAGAAAAAAAAAAGCATCCCGATGGATTCTCTGAAATGAGACAGTATGAGAGGGACAGCAGCAGCAGCAGCAGCACCAAGTGTCACCCGGTCCGCCAACATGGGGAGGGCTCTGGAGTTTAAAACGGTGTGAATATGATAGCCCATCTGGAGCCTCTGGTCCTGCTTATGCAAGTGGAGATCTCCGTGCACGATTGAAAGTTGTCAGTTCGAAGGCACTAATCTGACAAGACGTCGGTTTAAGTAAACAACAGACAACGTCTTTTGGATATCCTCAAACAAGTCGATTGGAGAGGAAAGTAAAAAAAATGAGAGCCTGATTTTATCTTGCAGTGGAGGCCCCGCAGGAGAGATAGGGTTTTGGAGGACAAAATAAAAATCAGGCACCGGGGAGGTGAGTGGCGGATTTACCCTCAGAGGGGGTAAAAACAACAACAACAACAACAAAACCAAAACATGACTGTGGTGTCCCAGGACAATAAAGAAGAGGCTGTGACGGTCACCCTTTTGTTACAAGATGCTGCTGACTTGGAACCGGCGGACCAGGAGTGCAGCGAGAGGGTGGTCATCAACGTATCGGGCCTGCGCTTCGAGACGCAGCTGAAAACCCTGTCGCGCTTTCCGGGGACGCTCCTCGGGGATCCGCGCAAAAGGACGCGCTTCTTCGACCCGCTGAGGAACGAGTACTTCTTCGACAGGAACAGACCGAGCTTTGACGCCATTCTCTATTATTACCAATCGGGAGGACGGCTCAGGAGGCCCGTGGGTGTACCTGTGGACATTTTCCTGGAGGAATTAAAGTTTTACGAACTCGGGGAGGAAGTAATAGAGCTGTACAAAGACGACGAGGGCTTGCCGAGAGAGGAGGAGCGGCCGCTGCCGACCAACGAGTTCCAGCGGCAGCTCTGGCTCCTGTTTGAGTACCCGGAGAGCTCGGGACCCGCGCGGTCCATCGCCATCGTGTCCGTTATGGTTATTTTGATATCCATCATCATATTCTGCTTGGAGACTTTACCGGAGTTCAGAGAGGTGCCCCCCGAGCCAGAGCAGCACGCCAACGGAAGCGCAGACAGCACTGCGCCGAGCCCCTTCACAGATCCCTTCTTCATGGTGGAGACGCTTTGCATCGTGTGGTTCTCCTTTGAGTTCACCATGAGGTTCCTGTCCTGTCCCAGCAAAGCGGCCTTCTTCAAGAACATCATGAACCTGATAGACGTGGTGGCCATCGCGCCCTACTTCATCACCCTGGGCCTGGATCTGGCGGAGCATGAGGGCAGCAGTCAGCAGGCGGCCTCCCTGGCCATCCTGAGGGTCATCAGGCTGGTGCGCGTCTTCCGGATCTTCAAGCTCTCCAGACACTCCAAAGGCCTGCAGATCCTGGGCCAGACTCTCCACGCCAGCCTCAGGGAGCTGGGGTTGCTCATATTCTTCCTGCTCATTGGGATTATTTTGTTCTCCAGCTCGGTGTATTTCGCCGAAGTGGAGGACCCCGAGTCGACGTTTTCGAGCATACCGGACGCGTTCTGGTGGGCCGTGGTGACGATGACCACGGTGGGCTACGGAGACATGTATCCCTCCACCATGGGGGGGAAATTCGTTGGTTCCCTGTGCGCAATCGCCGGAGTGCTGACCATAGCCCTACCTGTTCCCGTCATCGTATCGAATTTCAATTATTTCTACCACAGAGAGAACGAAGAGGAGGAAAATGTGCAGTACATCCATGTGACCTGCGGGCAGCCGGAGCAACAGTGCTCCTTTGGGGAGACGGATTCCACAAAAAGTAACCAGTCCCTCTCCAAAACCGAGTCCTATCAGGGGAGCGACGACCTTGAGGTCCTGACTCATCCAAACGCGACTCAGCCGGGGGCTTACACAGGAAAGCTGACGGATGTGTAAACAAGACAAGTTTTTGTTTCTGGTGAGTTTTAGTTGGGGTGGTGGTGGTGGGGGGGATGATGCACGGCGGTCCAAGGTTTTATGAGGCCCGAGGGAGAGTTTCATGTGGGAGTTCCCATTACAGACTCCGAAAACACGTAGACTTTGCCAGATCCGTTTTACTGGGGCGCATGTGGCAGCATTTGTCTTCCTTAATCAAATATCAACAAAAGAGCAACTTTATGAAATTACAAGAGATTACAGCTACTTGGATGTAAAATAGAAAGGAAGAAAAAAAAAGAGAGAATCAATTAGGTATTTTAGTTTGCAAATCAGAATGCACTGTGAAGCCACTTGTGCATCTTTAAAATCGTCTACAAAAGTTCAGGATGTCTTAGAAATATTGCATAAACTCAGCTCAACTCAGTCACTTTATTAGGTACACCGATTGGGCGAGTTTTGCCTTCAGCACTACTTTCATTTTTAGAGATTCAACAAGGTGTTGAAAACATTCCTCAGACATTTTAGTCCTTACTGATATGAGGACATCCATGAGTTGCTGCAGATTTTGTGACTGGGCATCTCAGAGATGTTACCTGGTGTGTCTGGAGGCCAGTGGATACAAGGTGAACTCCGTAATAATAATACTAAGGTAGGCTGTGGCCTTTAAATTATTCTCAGTTTGTACTAAGAGCGACATTTTGCCACCAGCAGCAGCCCGAACAGCTGACATAAGGCAGTATGGACAGTTACTTTCTGTTTGTGCCAAATTCTGACCCAATCGTCTTGATTGTTGCAGCTGAAACCAAAACTCATCAGACTAGGCAATGTTTATCCAATCTATTGTTTTCCCATTGTCCTGAGCATGTGGAAATTGTTGCCTCGGTTACCGTGTTCACAGCTGACAGGAAACACACCTAGCATGTCCTTCTGCTGCCGTATCACATCTGCTTCCAGGTTCAGAGGTGGTAATCTGCATGTGTTGGTTGACCAGGTTATTTTACTTCTCAATATTTTTTAGACAGCCTAATAGTGCCTGTTGTCAATTACAAATATAAAACAACAAAAAAATTCTAGTTTTGAAGCATATTGCAAATGTGAAACCGCACTCTTTTATTGGTGCATCTTCATGGTTTTGGAAAAAAAAATAATAATAATTGTAATTTTTGGCCTAAATGTTTGTGATTTAATGGTGGGGCCATGAATGAGTTAAAGAGATTTAGAAAGAAATACTTTAAAAACAAAAAAAGGAGAATACTGGTATAAATAAACATATAAATAAAATACATAAGTAAATATTGTGACTCATATTGTTGTCTTTTGCTCCCTTATGCATAGAAGCTTGTCTGACCAGAAGAGAAATACTTAATTTTTAAATGTGGCGATTCTCCAACCTCACATTCTGCATTTAAAATGATTGTATTCAAGTTTAAAAAAAACAAACAAAACAAAAACACTCACCCGTTCTCGCTCGAGTAACTTCTCCCCCTTTCCCACACAGTGGGGTTATTGTTAGAGGAACTACATGACATCATGACAGCACATATAAATAAGCGCGCCATTTTTGGCACATAGTGCGTGTCATGTCTGTGCCTTTAAGCTTTTCTGGTGTCATTTTACAGTGTTGAGTATCAGGCGGGCCATTTTAAGGCGTTAGAATGACGTTCAGAAAGGTTTCAAGGTGGGGCAAGGCTTTAGGGTGGCCGTCCTTCCTCGAGACAGCAACGTGAAATATTAACATGAAAAGAAAAAAAAGGAAAAGAGTGTTTACGAAACCAAATTATGAGAACCAGACTAGTGCGGGGGGAAAAGTAAAAGCGGAAAATAAACGAATAAAAAATGGATTACTGCTAGCTAAAATGGCATTAATACTTATTATCCGTTGCTGAAAGTTAGGCAAAAACTATTTTTGTTAAAGGAAGGAATTCAGCTGCGCATTACTCACAAACATGGAAACACAGACGGGCAAACACATACACACACAGTTGTGTTTTCATCACTTGTGGGGATTTCACATTGACTTCCATTAATTTCTACAACTTAACCCTTACCATAACCTTTACCATAATCCTAACCATCACAGACCTAACTACTAACCCAAAAATAACAATTTCCCTCATGGGGACCAAGAAAATGTCCCCACAAGGAGCAACGGTCCCCATAACCCCACATTGTAGACAGAAATAGGTTCCCATAAGGATATAAAAACCTGGTACACACACACACTCAGACACACACACTCTACAATGCCAGTGTTGTGTCCTAACGCTGGCATTGTAGAGTTCACGGCTTATTGGTTTGAGGCCTGCATGGGACTGCAGCTCCCTTGCAGGTTACAGTTTGTCATTTCCCCTGCACATCTTCCAGCGTCATCATTCTCCCACGTGTTCGCCTGTGCAGCATCAAAGGCTTCTAACTTTAGGATGGTGTGAAAGTGTTACAATTTTTCTGACGATGTTTTTGAAGCACGATCATCACATCTAATTCACCCAACCTTAAGAAAATGTATTATTTATTTAACTTTTAAACATTTTTTTTTATTTAAAGTGTTCTCCAAACTTTTTATGCATCTGGCTGACAACATAAAACCCTTGCAACGCCACATGGACATATTTACCCCAAAACAAACAGTAGATTGGTTTATCGATTACAGCATCAAGCCAGTGACATGAAAGTAAATACTGCTTGCAACCCTGACCTGTCACTGACTTGTGTTACACCAACATTTATAATCAAAGAAAACAAAAGAATACAAATTATCATTAATCAAATTAGCTTTAAATATCTTGTCTGTCAAATGCCATGATTTCAGATAAATGTCAACTTTTTTTTTTGTATAATCAGTTATGAGTTTCACTGATATTTCCCAACATTTTATGGATATCGCTAGAGATCTTGCAGTGCGCAGCCATAACCCGACCAGTGCTGTTCATATAAGTAGTGCTTTAGCGCCACTGTGTGGCCGATTGATGCATCTGCAAGTAGCAGAACAAACTCTTGAACATCTTTGCACTGTGAAGCGTTGACTGATTGAATCGCCTGTGTTAGAGACGATCCGCATTGATCTGGAAATTATCTGTCATCAATGCAAAGTTAATTTAATAAACTTTTGCTTATTTGCAGGAGACAGAAGACTAAACGAAGCTTTTTTTCTTCCTTCAGTGACAAGATTTACGTGTGGCATTCTCTTCGAAATCTCATGGATTTTATTTTTTAATTTGAACTTTTGTGCACTGCAGAGACTTTAAAGTGGACGATCATGGGAAAAAAAAAAAAAAGCTCCTGTCAGTTGTCATAAAGAAAAAAGCTCCTGTCAGTTGTCATAAAGATCATGTGCATTATTTGTGTAAAGTAAAACTATGTTGTTTTGGCATTGTAAATTAATTTATATGAAAATTCTAATGTTATTTTTTGTAATTTTCAAATGTCACTTTCTTATGCTTGCAATGCAACGTATACCTTGATATTTTTTTTATTTCTATTTTTTGTAGGTTTTTGTTGTTTTGCAACCAGCTTTAAACAAAAAACTAAACAAAAAACAGTGCCAACATGCATGGCATGCATTCACTGTAACTTTTTAAATGTAATAAAAGACATATATTTTTCTAAGTTAAGCACAGATTCAAATGTATATCATGTGTTTTTTTAAAGGAATTACTGTGAGTAGGATATCATCATACCCTTAGTTTTATTATTTCTACCGATGCATCAGAGTCTGAACAAGAACCTGGCATACAGATCCATTTGAACACATTGTAAAAGGTTCATTTACTCCAGTAATTCAACACAGAAAGTGAAACTCACATAGATTAATTACAAGAAGTGACATATTTCTCTTCATTCACATAATTATGACTTACAATTTACAAAATCTGATATGTTCTAGAAGCCCAGCTCACTTTAATAGTGAACTTCAGTTTGTCTTTGCTGTTGGCCCTGGTGTCTCTCGTCTTCTCTGCGCATTCTCTATGCTGTCAGGTCAGTTTTTGGGACAATCAACCTCAGTGAATTCCTGGTTAAAGCAGATGTTGGTACTTCCTGCAGTTTGGGTCGGTTCAAGTTCTGCTGGAAAAAAAAAAAAAATCTATCTCCATAAATCATAAAAAGGACTTGTCATTAATTTCCTGCCTGATGACTGAGCTGACTTTGGGCCTGTGGAAACGAACCAGCAGCAGATGACATGACTCACTAAACCAGCAGAAACTCCCCGCTGGACCTCAACCAATTTGAATTTTGTTCCTCTCCATTCTTCACCTGCAGTGAAGTACTTTGATCTCCAAAATAAATGCAAAATACACTTAATATGAAAAGAGCACTAAGGTTAAGAAGTGCCACAGTTTTCCCTGTTATTGAGTGACTCACACCAAATATTTCTGCATTGAAGATACTTTTATTGGCTTTATTCAATAACTTTCTGAGAAGCTGAATTGTGGGTTAGCTGTAAGTCTCGAGCCTCTGTGAAATTAAATAAGTGAATAGAAAATATCAAGTTGTGTAAATCGATTTAAAAGATAAAAATTACTTTTGGTCTCAATTACTGAAATAAATTAACGTTTTGATGCTGCTCAAACTGACTGAGATGCATCTGTATAAAGTAAATGTTTGTAACATCGTTGGTGTCAAATGATAGAAAAAAAACAAAAGAGGAATCATTTGATTTGCATTACTTTAATAATAATAATTTTTAAAAAAGCCCTCAGTGTGACGTCATATAGTGTCAAGTGGACATATTTTAGCAAAATGATCTAAAGTTTGAGGCTGGATTTTTTGTTTGTTTGTTTGTTTTACAGCTTCGTTTAGAAAGTTTTGAGTCAGATTTATCTGGGGAACATTTTTTGATTTTCTGAGCAGCAGCCATGATTTTCGCTCTCCGTGGTGCTGAAAGTCTTGTGTCCTCTGCAGAGCGTTTTTCTTTATCTCTTCACGAGAAATGCAACAATGTTCTTTCGTTTAAAAACAAACAAACAAACAAACAAACAAACAAACAAACACTGCTATGCTTCAGTCAGCATCAACTAAAACAACAACTATGTATGAATGTCAGCTGCAACATCGGCACAGCCAATCAGGACGTTTTATTCCTTCTGACCAGCTTTCTCCGAGCACAGATCTAAATCCGAGCTGTCATACTTCCGAGACTTTTGCGATGATCTGTGTGTGCTTGCAGTCTGCAGTGCTGGCACACAGGCGCTCCTGTTTTTGTGCTGTGTGGAGAACTTCTGGCGGCGTCCTTTAGTGGAGCCGGTCTGCATTGCGTCGAAACCCTCCAACTCCTCCCCTCCTTCCTCCTTCCCTCACCCCCACCCCCTCACCCCCTTGCTTCCTCTTGTACTTGCATGTTAAATGATCAAGCCAAACATGCTTGACATTGCTGAGAAACCGTGCGGACGTCGATGCCGCGCTCGTCTGTTTCTCAGCTCTAATTTTTAATTGTGTGTGTGTTTTTTATTCCTTTCTTAAAAAAATAAAAAAAAAAAATCGTGTTCACCGTCCTGCGCCGGAGCACATCCTGCCCGTCATCTCGTCTTGTGGCAGATTTCTGCTGATGCAGGGATGTCTGGGAATGCCAAGAGCTCGCTTATTGCCCCTTAATGCATCTCTCTCCGAACTGCAGCGCAACATCTCCTCCTGCGGTTTGCTCATATGCTGTTTGCTCTGCTCACCACCGTGCCGCTGCCAAAGCAACCTTGGAGCTTTGCAGCATAGCAGTTCCCCTCTTTTCGCTCTTTTATTTTTTTATTTTTATTTTTTTACATTTTTTCCACCGCCTCTGGTCTTTAAATTACACATCTTTCCTCTTCGACTCGTCTTATTTTAAGAGTGCAGCTTAGATGACGCGCACTCCCGGGTGCAACTTAAAAGTTTCACACCTTAAAAGCGTCTTCTGCTGCTGCTGCTGCTGCTCTGCTGTTGGATGATTCTGCTCGAAGCTGTTCAGGACCTCTCAAGATCAAACCACGGTAAGCCTCTTAAACTGAATACCAAAGTTTATGTAGAGCTTTAGAGCTGTTTTGTTTCCCAAACCCCCCCAACCCTGCAAGACTAACACACTGCTGCAGTGCTGTGCCCCTTGCTTTATCCATTTGCAAATTGCCACTAGCTTTGTAGGGTTAAAGGCATGCAGAAACTGTACAAAAAAAAAAGAAAAAGAAAAGGCTATGCGTCACAGTCTAACTCAGACTGGTGAGTGTGGCAGAGCATAAATTGCTGCCTTAAGACAAGCTAAGACAAACATTTTTGCAGAGACATGATGTGACATGAGGACAATGCTACCTCTCCAACCAAAACAACAACAAGGAGTTTTTTTGTCTTGGCTTGAAAACCTTAGAGAATCGAAGGACAGACACTCCGAAGTTGCACATAGAGCTAAAAATGTTTTTCCCCTCTTTGAAACAGGATTGAGAAATTCTTGTTGAATGAGATGTGTTTGCCATCATTACTAACTGCTCTAATTACAGCCCCCAGGGAAGAAGATGACTAAATAAATAAATAAATAAATAAACTGCAGAAAGTGCTGAGCCAGCAAAATATCTCGGCTGTTTGATTCCATTATCCCCTCCGTCCCTCCCTCCATCCCTCCCTCCTTCTCTCTTTGGTTGACAGAAGCAGCAGCAGCGACTGCTTCACATGCACTGGGGAGCTGCAATGGTCAAGTCAGCGAGAGCCGCAGTGGAGCCGCACTGAGGCAAAGCAGCCAACCGCCCCCCCCACTCGCAACTGGGGACGCCTCCAACGATCTGTGGGGTGTGGGAAGCTGAGGAGTGGAAATATTTCTCCCAACCGTGAATGCCCGGCCAGTCAGACTAACCGACACCCCTCCACGATTCCTGCTCCGTCTCTTGCTCCGCCGCGTCCTCCTCCACCTCTTTCCCCCCGAAAATGACCGTTGTAGCGGGGGACAACATGGACGAGACCTCAGCCGTCCCGGGACACCCTCAGGACACCTACCCCCCGGATCACAATGACCACGAGTGTTGCGAGAGGGTGGTCATCAACATAGCTGGCCTCCGGTTCGAGACGCAGCTGAAAACTCTGTCACAGTTCCCAGAGACTTTGCTTGGTAACCCCAAAAAGCGGATGCGGTACTTTGATCCCCTGAGAAACGAGTACTTCTTTGACAGGAACCGGCCCAGCTTCGATGCAATCTTATACTACTACCAGTCAGGGGGCCGGCTAAGAAGGCCGGTAAACGTGCCCTTGGATATGTTCTCAGAAGAAATCAAATTTTATGAGCTGGGAGTGGACGCGATGGAGAGGTTTCGTGAGGATGAGGGCTTCATCCGAGAGGAAGAGCGTCCGCTGCCTGAGAAGGAGTTCCAGCGTCAGATCTGGCTTCTTTTTGAGCATCCAGAAAGCTCAGGCACCGCAAGAGGGATCGCCATTGTGTCTGTGATGGTGATCCTCATTTCCATTGTCATATTTTGTTTGGAGACTCTACCACAGCTAAAAGAAGACCCGATGGGTCGAATCGAGACATTCGGGAACATTACAATACGCTACAAACCAAATATTCTTACTGACCCCTTTTTTGTCATTGAGACTCTCTGTATCATCTGGTTTTCGTTTGAGTTGATAGTGCGCTTCATGGCATGCCCCAGCAAACCGGCCTTCTTCAAGAACATGATGAACACGATTGACATTGTGGCCATTATCCCTTATTTCATTACACTCGGCACCGAGTTGGCAGAAGACCCAGAAAACGAAGGGGTGGGGGAGCAAGCGACTTCTCTGGCCATTCTCAGGGTGATCCGTCTGGTCAGGGTGTTTCGGATCTTCAAGCTGTCGAGACACTCCAAGGGACTTCAGATCCTGGGGCAGACCCTTAAGGCCAGCATGCGAGAGCTGGGATTGCTGATCTTCTTCCTGTTCATTGGAGTCATCCTATTCTCCAGCGCCGTCTACTTCGCCGAAGCCGAGGAGCCGGATTCTCAATTCAGCAGCATCCCGGACGCCTTCTGGTGGGCCGTCGTGTCCATGACAACTGTGGGTTACGGGGACATGGTCCCAGTCACTATCGGGGGCAAGATTGTCGGATCTCTGTGCGCGATCGCTGGAGTCTTAACAATTGCCCTCCCAGTGCCTGTCATTGTATCCAACTTCAACTACTTCTACCACAGAGAGACGGAGGGAGAGGAGCAGGCCCAGCTTCTCAATGTCAGCAACCCCAACATCCCGTCCGAAACCAACTCCAGCCGCCGTAGCTCCTCCACCGTCAGCAAGTCAGAGTACATGGAGATTGACGGAGACATCAACAATAGCATCGACAACTTTAGGGAGGCGAACCTTAGAACTGGAAATTGCACTATCGCCACTCAGAACTGTGTGAACAAAAGCAAGCTGCTCACAGATGTTTAGGCATCAGCTAGGAACTCTCGGTCGTTCGTGTCACACGGGGAGTAGACCATCTGATAGGAATGCTTAATTTAGCTCCCAGAGCGCTCTACCGGCATTAGGCCTACAACTATCCTCAGCTGAAAAAAAAAGAAAAGAAAAGAAAAAGAAACACAGTTGTTACAGTATATACTGATGTAGATAGAATAATTAATTTTACTGATCCAATAACTATAATGTTAAAAAAACATTGATTACTACACATATACACAGCTCCTTAGAGGACACAGAGCACACCTTGTCTTGTCAGATGACGGTGTGATAACTAAAAATCTTATGCATGCACTACAGATAACTGATCAGCAAGCTGCACAATGCACCAGAAATGACTGCAGACATTCAAGCCTCTAAGCCAGGTGGTTTCCGCCAAGAAGGTAGATGACCCCCCCACCCCCCCCCAAACCCTTCGCCTCCCCGCTCCCACAACCCCTTTCCCCTTCTCCCCCTGCAAAGGATCTGCTACTCAGCAAAGCACCTTATAGTAGGAAGACTGCTCTTCTCTCTTGTTTTTGGATGTAAACAGATGGTGAACTGCTTGCTTCACGGACATCTGCAATGCTGCTGTTCACGCAGCAGCTGCCGTAATTGTGTTATCACCAAGTGATCCGATGCCATGCCCTTTAGATGCATCACAGCACAACTTGTAAAAGTGAGCTTCATGCGAGCATGATTTTAGAGACTTTCCATTTGATACCGGCATGCATGAGGCATAATGTCACAAAGTAGGGGAAAGGATGTTCTTTTGGATGTCTGCCTCCATTTCCCACTTCTTCCCTATGTTGCCATACAGAGTGCACTGGTTGAGTTCTTTTTTCTTTTTAACTGCTAATCATTTAGAAGCATAGAAACTGAATGTTAACTCTTAAGGGAACAGTACATAAATGAGATCATAGCATGAAAAAAAAAGTAACTTGCATTATGGCCTAACCACTAAGGTACTTCTGTATCCTGGTATATTTAATGTACGATGTATACAGCATGATGTATACGGCTTGTTGCGGTTCATGCATTTCGCGGTTCCCCTGTCGTCAGGGGAAACTGAAGGAATCGAAAAATCTGGGTCTTTCTGAATTGTGATCAGATTTACAGAAATCCAACTTTTAGGCTGCGGAGTTTCTCATTTAAAAGTAGACGAAGAAAGTTACTAAGTAATATTGGAAAATGCATATAATCATTATAAGCACCAATTACAGTATTAGTCAATAGAGGAGTGCATGGACCTTCTTTGAGAACAAAAACAGTTTATATATATTTTCAGTCATTTCTTTTTTTTTTCCTCCCTTCAACAACAAAAAAGAGTAGAAAAAAAAAAAAAAAAAAAACAACAAAGCGAGTCCACAGAAAAGAATCATGTTTCATAGACGTATTCTGAGATTAGTTTCCAGTGCCTTTTATCCCTTCCACCAACAGGATCAGTGAAAGTGCCTCAGTGTGCAAACGGTGTTTTTTTTGGGTAGATCCGGTGTATATCAGTGTCAAACACTGTCGTTGTGTGATGTTAGCGAATGCTGGATGAAGTAAGGCTCACACAGCAAGGTGACTGTGGTACGTGCACAACCAAATGTTCGTGCTGGCATGCGTTTAATGATGCCATTAAGCAGCAATGGATTGTTCTCTGCATGTTTACCATATTCATTCAAAAAAAAAAAAAGAAAAAAAGAAGAAAGAGTCTTCATCCACTCCTGTTTTACTTCTTTGTGCACCATGCATCCTTTCAGGGTTTCTACCTCAGCGAGGTCATTGCAAACTTGCGGAGCTGAAGGCTTCAATGCAGGGCTTCCAATACCTATACCTACACATGCACATACACTTACAAAATATATATATATATATATATATATATATAGTTAGATAACAGAAAATAGAACCTTAAGTGTAAACTGCAGTCATGCAATACTGAATGTGAGAGTCCCAAAGCAAAGCCTTTACACAAGCACTTACATGTATGGGAAAAGTAGGGTGTTGCAATCCTGCTCCTTTTTTTTTTTTTTTTTTTTTCACTTAAAGCTGCGCACAATCAGCCCGTTCGTTTGTGTGGAGTTCGTTAAGAGACGGCGTGACTCTCTCTCCGCTGACTGTTGTAAGCGTAAGTTGTCTTTGAAACAGTGCCATGTCAAAGTGAAGTGTCGTCACAGGAGGAAACAGCTGAGTGTGTTTTGTGTAAAAGAAAAGCTGAGAGCTGTCATATTGCAGCAGCGGTCGTGGGGCATTGTAATGCACAGCAAAAAAAAAAAAAGAAAAAAAGAATGAGATCCATCTCTTTTGCACAACCGCTTCCTTCCATTGCTGAAAAAGAGAGAAACTCCCCCACCCCCTAAAAATATCGGTTTTGATTTGTTCTGTCACAGTGCTAGCTCACAGGAGAACAGCAAAGCAGATTTGGTACAAAATGTACTTGAAACTCTGTCCAGCTACTGTACACCAGTCTGCTCTCCATACTGGGAGGAGTTCATCCATGTAGTAGTAAGACTCCGTGCTGTACTGTACTGTACTGTAACGCTCCTTCTTCTTATTTAACACTTTCCCGACAAAGATCCTTGGGAAAAAAAAAGAAAAAAGAAAAAAAAGCTGCACTGCAGTGCTACTCGAATGTCTTAGCTGTTTCTGCTGGTGCAGTGGCCATCCTTTGTGGTGCTAGTACAAGACTACCACTGTTGCGTTGTTCCCACAACACAACCTGAAGCAGAAAAGCAACGAATTACAATTTAAATGCCTTTTTTTTCCTTCTTTTTGGAAGCAGGAAGGTTGCTCGGTGTAAGGAAACTGTTGTTTTGTTTGAAACAGATCTTTGTACTGTACTTTTGAAGAGCATCCTCCTCAGGCAAAGTGAAAAGTCCTACTTATTACAAGTTTAAAACTGAAAAAAACAAAAAAACAATTTGTCTTTTCTTTGTAGATTAGGATGACGTATATACCGAATAACATAGAATATACAAGGAAATTATATCAGCCTCAAATGCAGCTGCAAAGAAACTGTTTGCTGTCATCACATTTTTCACGGGGGGGTGGGGGGTAAGAGAAAAAACGCAGCGATGAAGAAAATACTGATGATCTTTCTAGCAGAGAGGACATATACAGATGGTGCTATGCATTCAGTTACCCAATGAAAACTGCATCCTAACGAGCAATAGGACAACATATAACCTGTTCATGTTAAAGACTGTACCAATCTGTTACCACAACTTGGTACCGACCGGGTGACTTTTGTCCTCAGATGTAGTAACTATTATTTTATTTAGAGAAAAGCATACAGGGCTTCATTGAAGCAGAAAAAAGAGAGAGAGAGGAATAAATAAAAATTGCTAAATGGCTCGGTCAAACCTGCAAGGAAGAGCCAATAATGCACTCAGAGTAAAGTTCTTGAGGTTGTTTATGGTGTGAAAATAAGAGAAGGTGCCTGAACATGTGTGTGTTTGATATTATGCTTCTGCAAACAAATGTAATCAGAACTAAATATAGCCGAATTGAACAAAGAAACAAAAAAGAAAGAGAAAAAAATAAAGCTTTTGTGATGCTAACAATTTAGAGAAAAGTAACCAACACGTACTGAAATTATTAGAAAAAGAAGTAAGATGCGTTATTTTCAGGTTTTTTCTTTTTCTTTTAATTGTTTTGTGTATGGTGGCACTGTAACATGACTGATTTAGGACAAACAAGCCTTATATATTGGGAAAAAAAAAGAAAAAAAGAATGTGTTCCTCCAGCAAGCCATGTTAAATAAAAAAATCACTGTACGACGATCACTTCCTGTACATCCGACGATGCAGACGGTTATGAAGGCACAGATGATTTTTCTTAACCTAGAATCAAAAACGAAGAAACAAACAAACGGGAAATAAATGAAATCACTCCTGCTGTTCATGTTATTTTTTTTACCAAACTCTACTCCTGCTGTAACGTATCTCTACAAAAACCTACTAAATGCAAAAAACATCCCAAAAACAAAAACAAAACAAACAAACAAACAAAAAAAAACAACTGCATGGGCGATGGAAGACTGCATGAGCTTTACCTTTCAAGCTGCGGATTTAACTACGACACAGTTGCATCGTTTTTTTTTTTTAAAAAAAGAAACCCTTGCTTTCATCTGCAACCAAGCTCAGTAGTGAAAGCTGTTGTGATTTCTGAAAAAGCACCTTAGCGCCGGGACTGACGGAGCTTGGCGTCCCGATGTGGGGATTGACGTGCAGGTCGGTGCTGAATGTGAGCAAGGACAACAAGGGCTAGTTTCTTAGACTCTTAACAGCTCTTCAATGTGACACATTGTCCACTGTTATCTCAGTCAGACTGTATTGTGAGTGTGTTGTGTTGGGGAGGTGGGGGGGAAACACATTGTGTGAAACACACAATCCTCTGTTCAGATTTCAGGGCATTCTGGGTTTTCAAAAGTGTTGATGCTGGACTGCTTTCTTTCTTTATTTTTATTTTTTCGCCTGCTGTAGAAACACTGAACTGGATGGATTTGTTGGGGTGTTGTGTACCTTGCTCCAGGACTTCCTGTTTGTTTTACGAAAGTATGATGGCTACGAATCTGTGTTTTCTGTCCCGATCGCACATTTAGCTGCTTTCTCAAGGAGCGCAGCGCCGAAGGACTGTCGAAGCATTCTGCTCCTCTCTCCATCCACAAAGCGAACCAAACTCTTAACTGTGTTATTTGATCCAGCCGTCATTGTCATGTTGTGTTTACCAAGGATTATGCTGGAATGTGTTCAGCTTGTCAGATGATGACAAAAGGCATGGTCTGTGATCTATGCAAGGGTTTTATGTTTCTGAGTTCTTTGGTTTCTGTTTCTTATACCACCTCTGACTACATCTTCCATTAACCTAAATAAATTTTTAAGGATCAGCTCGTGTAGGCTTCGATCATTTCTGCTTGGGGCTTGGTTGGAGGGGGCTGGGCGGGGGGAGGGGATCCAGTCCAGGGTCAGAAGCCTGCGTACGCTCATCATCGGCACGGAGGTCATAGTAAGTTTAACCTTTCGCTTTTCAACCGTTTCGATTTCATGGCGCACTGGAACGAGCAAGTTCAAACATTTAATCTGTTGCTGATTTTCTTTAAGGCCTTCATTTGGGGGGGCAGAGGGGGGAAGAGATAGAACAAGTTTAAGTCTTAAAGTCTAAAGTTTTGTGTTGCTTTTACGATTCATCTCTGGAATAGGAAAAGGAATCAATTACAAAAGTTAACCCCGTTTTGCTCATTAAGGCAAATGATACAATCAAAGAAGTGTTTTCAAATTCAAGAAATCGTTAGTTCACCCCTAAAAGCAAGTATAAAGTTCACCTTTCTGTCTAGACTGCTCACTTTCAGCTTTTGAGATGTTTGACTTGTTTTCATTTCTTGCGGGAGACGCTGGCAGCAAAGCAGACCCCTCAGCCTGATGCTGCCACCGCTACGTCTGACTGTTGCTACCCTCACACTCGCTCCTGAGGTCAAATGGTGATCACTCTCAACCTCCTTTAACACTTATTCGATAAAGGCTGTTGTTTCTGCCTTTATACTTGCAGGTGTTCATTTTGAAAAGAAGAAGAAGAAAAAAAAAAAAGCATGCTTCTCTTCAGGTTGGCGCCCTCTCTTACTCTCTGTGCGTGTATGGAAAGTGGCTGTGGTGTTTCAGTATTTTCCAGTTGAATCCCTGCCTGATTCTTCCTCATAGCTCCAAAACATCCTGACACACTTCTATCATCTAAGTTTAAGAGTTTGGGTCTGACCTTTGACACATTTGGGTGTCATCATCCCACGTGCAAATCAAAAAGTGTGTTGGAACAGATAAAGCAGATTTTTAATTGGCTAAAGCATGTGGTGTGATTATATGATCACGAAAAACTACCATTAATATTACCTCTGAGCTGATGATGAGCGAATGTAAACTTCAGGTCGCCACCATGTTGTGCGCGTCTCTCTCTGCGCAACGCCATGGCAGCAAGAATATGCTGCAGTTCTGCAGAAGTGTCGGCGTCCCTCTACTACGGTTCTCTCTCCTAGGAGCCATTAGCGATGATTGATGTGACTAAGGTAATAGTTTCACTCTAATCGTCCCGTCCCAGGAGGGGATCACTTGCCTCTGTCGCCTTTTGCAAGTCGACTCACCTCTGACGCCTTCAGAGTTTCTGCCTCTGCCCTGGTGTAGTAAAAGTTAATAATAATAATAATAATAAAAAAGAGCAGCATCTGAAATCTTGGATGCTGCTGCAGCAAAAATGTTATTTTTGACATCTACTTGTTGAGAGCAAATATTGCAATTTTATTGGCATAAAAAAAGGTAATAATTATACACACACACACACAGAGAGAGAGAGAGAAATTAATGTAGGGGAACCGGTAAGCCATTACAAAAAACCCCCCCAAAAAACGTTTTGTGTTCAACACAGAGTCACGGTTCCCTCTTTTTGTTTTCAGCTGGAGGGCCGAGCAGTATTTCCTCCGGTAGCCTTCCCATGGGAGAACCCACACTGATGACAACAGCAGGTTCTCTCTGACAACAACTTTACTGGCACCAAACATTTGTCTTATACTTTATTAGACACTAATGTTTCCTTTCACTGCAGCGTCTTACCTAAAAAGCAAGCGCACAACGTTTTGAGCTTTCTCAGTCGCAACGGTTTTACTCTGAGAAGAAACAATCGCGAATGTATTTTGTTTGGCATCGTTTCTTCTCGACATTAAATTATCCACTCAAAGACGATATTTGGTCGGAAGTGAAATTCAACGCGCCATGCATGCAGATTTTACATGGCGGTAGTGTTAATGGCCGTTGGACCACAGATTTTGTGCCTGATGTGTTTCTTCAGTAACCATTTAGCTCAGGTGGCAGCGTTGCAATAACAGATACATAGAAAGTAGCAAGGAAAGTTGGGGTTGAAACTGATGTTGCAATGTTCAGTAAAGGTATGTTGATACTTGTTGGATACAATGCTGTAATTATTATTTTAGAGCCTATCTCAGGACTTAATGACTTCATTTCCAAACAACTGCAAGACCAGAGGTAGCACAGAAACACTCCATGTTCAATGTTTTTAGTCAAATGTCTTTAAAATTCAAACGTTTCCTCCGATTCTTGTGAACGTAGATTGAAGCGACCGACAGCTGGTGCATTTGGCAACTTAGACTTGTGCAACTCAAGTCCAGTAACAGATTGATCGGCCAGGAAAACAGCACAAGCTCAACGAAGGTCTCCTGTGACAGTGAAACTGTTTAATATTATAGATTTCAATGTTTGATCAGACTGTGGTTGGCCGACTGAACGGCAATCACTCCCCCAAAAATTTACAGAAAGAAATGTATATTAAAAAGTACCGCAATATGTTTTTTGTTGCCAGATAAACATCTTCTATCTGTCAGTCCTTAACAAGCTCTTTTAAACACACAGATGTCATATTTTCAGGTGGCAGTTCTCACTTGTCTTCACCGATTTTCAATAACTGCAATAATTCTTTCTTTGTTGTTGACTTTTATTGTGAGGATATCAGGATATAAAGAAAGACATTTTTGCTCTGACTGTTTTGTGACATTGAATTTGTTCTAATTCTCTGTATTTTTTTAAAAAAAAGTATGTATCCCTTTGATGCTTAAAGTTCCTTAGTAATATGATGAAAGCAGTCCCACAGCATGATACAGCCTCGGCCATGTGTTTCTGTTCTTACTCACTGACAAAACAAACAGCTCTACGTTGGTCTTTTCTGTGAATACTTGATTTATTTAAGGTAAAAATGTCATCTTTAACTTGCACTTATGGGGATGTAAACTCTGCTCCAAATGGGTCACTTTTAGCTCAACGCTCTTGAGATGAAATTGTGTTTTGTTTTTTGTTTTTTCACCTTCACATACAAAAGATAAATGATATTTTTAACAAAAAATAAAACTTTCTAGTAATGGAAAGGAAGCTATTTTAGTTTGTTTGGTTAAGACACTGTAAAAATGTAACATCTGTTACCAAGACGATTAAATGAAAAATCACCTCTTGCCCTCATCAGTATACATATATATTGAAAAAAAAAAATCACCATTCATGTTAAGCCCTGGATCCATTTAGCTCAGGTGAGTCCTGTCTATTTTTCTAAATCAGTTTCACTAAAACCCCTGTCATGTCTTTTTGCAAAACGAGGAAATGGAAACCAGTCGCTTGCCTCTGTCCTTCTCAGGTGGCTGCTTTTGTTTGTTTTATAGAGTGTGGTGACCTGAACAGAAGCGAACCTCTTCCCCCTTCCTCTGCATTGCCCTCAGGAAATGCAGCACTCCTCTCTCTGCAGGCAGCAGCAGCAGTAAGGGTGGGGTAGGTTGGCGCTGGGCCCACTCTTCTTGCACCAGCGCTCTCTCTGTTACTCTAACTCTGTTTATATCCCACTCTCTTCCTCACTTTACATCTATTGAGTGATTTCAGCACCTACTTGCCATCTTCCAGATTCAGATTTTCCATGAGACGGCGTAGCAAAGAACATGGAGTTCTGATATTTTTCTCCTGCGTCTGTTGGAGCCGATCTGTTTTAAAGCCTTTCAAAACGATACCGAGGCTTTCTGTTTATATTCAGTCTATCGCTAATTAACTTCGTTAGATAAAAAATGTCCCTTTTTTTTTTGCAGCAGTTCATCTATCTGAGCGTTTTTAAAACTATCCGCATCACGTCACAGGGGCAGCATTATGTGAAATTTACTTTTATGAGCTTTACATCATGTTATAATGTTATTCCCTCACCAAAGACACACCTGGTGTGATTCTCTCATGCATGTTTGAGAAGTCCTGTAATCTCCCCATGGCAACCAGTCAGCTGTGCTAAACGCCTGCGTGGACCTAGCGCCGCCTTCGAGGCACAGTCCCTCCTCCTCGAAGCCGAAGTTTGCAAGCTTCTAGCAGAGCAGCCCTCCCGCACTCAGCTCCTCGAGACTAGCCAGCAGCAATTAGCAAACACAGCGCCTCTGCTGAGATCATCACAGGAACAGCTTCTCTGTGCAACGCTGATTAAAACGTTGTTAAAGGGTTAATAGAGGAGCCATGTTGTGATGACTTAATGAAGGCGGAGTTTCAGAAAGAGCAGGAGTTTTTAAAGAGACAGAGTCCCAATTTCAGGGCGTTAAATTAACTGAAGATAATATAGTTACATGATTATGCTATAAAAATGGCACTGTGTGCCTGGAAAACACATAATACTGCCTCTTTAAGAAAAAAAAATTACACATTTTTGCATTCATTTTCTTCTGGAGCTCCTCCCAGTAGCAGGCTACATATTCAGGACATGTCCCCAGTTCAGCCCAGACTAACAGACACATGTTCACTAACTTTCGTTCTGCAACAAAAGGATATATGAGTTTCCAGGTTGGTGGTGGGAAAACTGAAGCACCCAGAGAAAACCTGACGAGCAGAAGATGCCAAATCCAAGGAAAAGCTTCTGTGAGCAGCGACGTCCACAACAACAGCATCATGTAGACCTGATGAGGTGATAAGTAAGCGTTTATTTTTGTTACTCTAAGCTGTCATTAAATTGTGAACATAAGATGCTGAAGCGTTTTCATGTTTGTCACACCACAACAAGAAACCTCAGCGTATTTCCTCCCTTTGCCAACACAAAGCAGTGAATAATTGTTGAGTGTAATAAAAGTGAAGCCTAGTTTTCATTCTAACGCAGCGACATGCTTTGCTCTAAATCATTTCAAATTTATCTCCCCAATCAACACTTCCCAACAACTCAGCATCCCCACAGCATGATGCTGCCACCACCATGTTTTACAGTGGGGTTCTGCACACGTAGTTGAGTTTGAGTCTCATTTGATCCATTTGTTCTAAATGTTTGCTGTGCCCTTCTGCATAGCTTTATTTTTTATTTTAAATTTTTTTTTCTCAACAAAACAGTTATTTTTACAGGATTTCCAAATGCATTATATTTAGGTACGGTAATTTTATTGATATAGCACGTTTTCAGCAACGAGGCAATTCAAAGTGCTTTACATGAATGAAAAGGAAATACAAACAAAATGACAAACCAATGGAAAGAGCAAAAGAAGAAAGAGAATCTAACAATATTGATCTGAAGTATATCAACTAGACACTCCTGATCCGGGTTGCTAGACGGACATAAGTAAGTATTGTCTGGACTTTCTAAGCATGTTCTAAATTTGTAAAAGTAGTGAGCACTCCACAGTTTCTAATAAAAACTAAATAATAATTTACTAATTAAGTGATGTCTGAAACAATTATTTACACCAGAGTAGGAGTGAAATCAAATAACATGTTCAGATTTTTATTTGTAAATATATATATAAATCATGCCTCCCTTATTTTCACTGACTTGTGTTGGTTTGCATCACTTATAATCCCAATGAGGTGAACTGACGTTTGTCATTTCAAGAGCTCAGGTGGTGTGGATGCTTTTAGACGACACTGTGCTTGATCTGCAGGAGGAAACTAAAATCTCACTCGTTTGGCCCACAGACGGCAATAAACGGAAATGATTAAAACAACACGATAATCCGGATGAGGCTGGTCCTGTGTGATCATGGGTTTGTGCAGCTGGCGTCACAGAGTCACCTGCGATGCTGGATAGCAAAATGTTCTTTGTGGTCATCATTTTTTATTTTTTTTTCTGCTGTTTTTTGTTTTGGTTTTTTTGCTGCTTTGAAAACTGCTGTTGACCGAGGCTCTTGTTTGTTCTCTGAGAAAGTTTTTTAAATGTCAGAGATTTATTTTTTCTTTCAAGGAGCGAATTGTTCAGAGAAGAACAAAACATATCGGCGCTTAGTAAACTCAGGTCTGGTTTGCACTAAGTTTAGAGTTAGATTAATGCCTTTTAACTAGTTGCAGAGAAACCACATATGTCTCTGTAGCGATAAGTAAGTAAGCTCGTGGTTCATTTCAGTTGGCTGATTTCGCTGCATGGACGCAGCATTTAAGCACAGTTTTTAACAGCACTGAAGTTAGGACCATTTCAAAACCTTAATCTTAGCCTGTCTCAAAACTTCTCTGACATTTTTTTTGTTGTTTTTTAATGAAAAGTTTCCTATCAGCTGTCGGGTAGGAGTGTTTAAGGAATCAAGGCACACAGTGAAAATTTTCCATGCCTGCATGTGCAGATCACCTCTCTGACTCACTGTCCATTTTCATTTGCTTTCACCTTTACACACTTGTACAGACGCACACACACACACATAAAGAATGGTCAGTTTGCCTGAGTCAGGCTTCTTGATATTCCCAGATCGATTTCCCTGAAGACAGATTCTCATCCCATATCCTTTATACAGAAGTGCCACGCCATTCCTGTTGATGTCATCCAAAATGCCACTCAGGAGGCTTTTTTCGCTGCGACCCAATCAGCTGTGCATGCACAGTATCATATGATTATTCTATATCGAATCACAAGTGTCCTCTGGTCGTGACTTTATAGCTCTGTGAAACAAAATGCAGAGTTGCCGGTGCACATTAGTCCTAATCTCCAACAAGCTACAAGCGGCTTCTGAATGTTAATAACGCCCAGAATAGCTTTGACAGCACTATTGGATCTCCAGCGCTTCATCCCAAATCTCCGGCGTCTAAAGCTACCGTACCCTGAGGTCCGAAACCCCCTCTCCTTGCTACGCCCTCCGTCCCTACGGCCTGCTCCCTGCCCCACTTCCTCTTTGCATTACCTCCATCCATCAGGCCAAGCTGCTGACACACTTGTTTAATAATTAAGGGCAGGTCCATAATTTTCTCGTCCTTGTGGAAGTCCACAAATGGTCTCTGTGAGACGCTGGACCTCTTCAGACTACTGACAGCCCTCCGTCTCTGTAGTAAAATCACCAGATGAATGTCAAACCAAGTGAAGCATTACCTGGTTGGTAGAAAGTCTCCATTGTATCACCAAAGCTGATGAGACTCTGGGAACTACGAACGTCTGGATGGACATCAGACTTTAAAACAATCCGAATATTTGCACCTTAAACCACCAACATAGACAAAATATGCATGGCCTCGCAAAGAAGTATTTAAATATCTTGAACTCTGTTATATTTTGTTACATCGTGACAAGAAACCTAAGTGTGTTTTAGTGGGATTAAGAGATAGTCCAACCCAGGGTAAATCATATTTGTGGTTTTCAGTGTGTCATATATTCAGTCTGCGTTTCTTTTATACCCCTAAATAAATTCTGTTGCAATCAGAATTTTACCGGACCAATCAGCCACTTCATTGGTCCAACTATCTAAGGCACAACTCCAACCCCATACCAAAACATCACCATCACCCTGAACTCCATGATAATTATTGAGTTTGATTTTGAAAAGAATAATGAGCGACGTTGTAATGCCTAGACGTAATATGCCTTATAAGACCTCTAATTGCAGGAAAATGCACATCCCACTTGTTAGATTTTTGTATTATTTTCCATTTATCTCCCCATGACGCCCTACCTTCTGCTCCCTACTTTAGCTCCAATTAAATACACTGAACTTTAAGGTCGTAGCGTAATAAAGACGAAACTCAGGAGGTGTGAATCCGTTTCGGGAAATACTGTAATTAAAACCAATCCACACCTCAAACATTCAACATCTTCTCTCTGTCCATCCTGTCGTTTGATCAAAGTTCTCATCCCGAGAACGTCCTTGTAGTCTGGGGGCAATGTGGATCTCATCTTACGTCGCTTCAGTCGCTCATGGCGCCGAGTCAGCAAGCTTGTCTGGGTGAGAAACTGTAAAAGTTAACATCGACGAATCCGCCGCTGTGACCTTCCTGCTTCGGTTACATCACCGCTCAGGCAGCCTGGCAAACACAAAACCACAAAAGGATATCACAGTGAGGCACGAAGGCCCTGCTGAGATACGGACAACGTGAGCACGGTCTGACTGGAGATGTGTGAAGCGCTAACAAAGGTCAATGGCTTTTTATTGCTGCAAGAACAAATGAGGGGCCCTGAATCTGCTGCCAGAAAAAGTACGAATCTCATAAAATGATCTACCAGCGATGTGTTTACGCAGAAGTGAAATCAGAAGAAGAAGAAAAGCTGTATTGGTCTTCGATGCATTCAGGAAACCTACATGTAGCGTGTTAGCATGTGCTAGCAAAGGCTCTCTGTTGTTTCCTGTTGTTACCTGATAGGACATGCTCAATTAGGGAAATGTTTGCCACTTTATATCAGAGTTGAAGGGAATAATTTGTATATTTTAAAGTGAAGTTCAGTGATATTATTTATTTTGTTAAAATGTAAATAAATCCTGAGATGCGTAGCATCTGATTTAGCTAAGCCGCTATAAAACAGCTCAAAGTGCAAATGTTTGTATCAGTGGGACAAGACGTAATGTTTGCAGATATTAAGTCTACTATTTTATTTTTTCTTTCCGCTGAACAACATTTGGGAATAAGATTTTGAGTTTGACTTTAAGTTTTTGCCTTGGAGTGCTTTCCCAGTCTCATAGTTGTTTCAAAATTAACCAGATTGACCAGCAGATTAAACCAATCATCTTTCCCCTTAGGAACTATAGACTGCTGTAATCTGCCAGCCTTCTTTACTCCTGATATGAACATTTTCGGTATGAGTTATTTTAAAGTTGAAAGTCAGCTAAAAGGAGTAAATCTGACTGGATTGTTAGTTTTCCACCAGCCAGGGATTTATTTACTTTTCAACAACCTTACAGTGATGTCATATCTTTCTACTGTCTGCAATAAAACTGTTACTGATAATAATTTCACAGAACTTCTCTTGAAACGTCAGAACTGACCCAAACACATTAATCACTAAATGCAACAAACAGCTTAGAATCTCGATTCTGTAGATATTTTGATTTTCATAAAAAACAAAATATTTGAGTGGAATGCTGTTCAACTGCAGAGCTGGGTAACGCCGACTGCTCTCTCTAACACACAGAGCCTCTAGTCGCTTTCAGTCCTAAGAATAAAAAAAAACATCACTCTCAAAAATACTTCTTTAAACTTCTGTAACATCACAATAATTTTTAAATAATCTAAAACATGAGAGTAGACGAGGTTTTCTCTGCTGAGAGGCTGGAGTCAGCTGTTATATGAAACAAGACATTTATGCATTACGGCACGTGTCTACATTTTCAAGTGTGCAAAAAAAAAACAAAAAAAAAAAACCGCTAATCAGCTAAAATATATTGCAATTCTCTTTAGCTGTGTTTTATTTATAGACCCTGCTGTGCCATAACTTGAAATGTGTTTATATATTTTCAGCGATAAACAGAGGGACATCTCTATAAATTTGTTTTTTTTTTGGGAAAACGGTTTTGTTTTAATATGAACATTTTATTAGTAATTCAGTAGTTTAAAAAAAAAAGAAATGTATGTAAGTTTGTTTAATGTCCTTCAGGCTGCAGACATCACAGCTTTCCTGGAAACCTTAAGACAAAAACTCAAAGCCTATTGCTCTTTTTGACTGTAAGAATGTGGATATTTTTGCAGCAGATTTCTTTCTTTTATGATTTGTTTGTTTTTCAATGTCTTAATAAAGAAAACAATTATGCTTAGGATAACAAATTCAAATATTGTCAGATAATCTCCTAAACTATTAACAGAAAAAAAAAAGTAACTAAATTTCCTGCCCAAAATCCTTCGAAAGTGAGTATGCGACATGAGTTTTCTCTCTCTTACAGGCTGAACTCATCGCTGGATTTAAGACGCTGTTCATGTTACATTTAAAGGAATAGAGTGGTGATGGAGCTGCAGGTCAGTTTTCCTGACCAGGACACATTAACTGGACTGCTGGATGAATTTACAGTAAAGGCTTGTGTGAGCCAGCAAGGGAGGAAGAAATCTTCTCTACATCTTGGGTAAGTACAGACTCATCAGTATGAGTCAAAAAAAATTATCCTCAATTGGGGGGAAATGACAGAGTTTTGTTCCCTTCCTTTTTTTTTTTTTTTATCAACACCAACAGATTTGAAGAGATGACAGCCGACGACAACGAGGTGAGAAGTGGAGTCAGATTCCTTCATGGACGCGGCAACGGTTGTCATGGTTTTTCGCAATATCACCCATGCTTTAAACCGTAATTTCTGATCTCTGTTAGCTGTTAATGTATCTTCCTCTAATCAGAAAATCAATGCTCTACTTCATAGTGAAAATTACAACTGCAAGCTTTCCCATGTTTCCTCCAGAAGAAGAACTGATGTTGTGGTTTGTTAAAGTAGGATTGAGCAGACTTTTTTTTGTTCTGGAATATGTTATGATTTCTTTAGGTTTGTCCCATGAAGCAGTGCGTTAAATACTCGCACATCCAGTTTGTGCCTCCAATTTACCTCAATTGTATTTAAGAAAAATACAAAAGCCATGACACCATCATCTGTGCTTTGCAAACAGGCATCCTGACTTTGGTGAACGTTCTGAATTTGAACGAAGCAAAAAGAAATCTCTCACTTTTTATTACAACATTTAGGAAAATAGTATTAATTTTGGTAATTTTGAGTGACCTTCAGCGACAAAGAGTATTTTCACATAACTGTAGATTGAGAAACTTTTTATATTTTTGCAGCCTATGTAAATATTGTTTTTGTTCTTTGATCTAGTTGTTCATTACGTCTGAAAATTCCCCTAAATCACACAGACCTCGTTTCTCAGGCTCGCTTTAAGCTACTTTCTACATAGATAAATCTTGTGGCTTTCACAGTTTGTCAACCATTTTCATTTTTCAGTCGCCAGGTACTGTTTAAACCTTCCCCCGTCTTTTCCTTTCTGTAGGCGCAGCTTGCCTTCTACACCAGCCACTGCAGTTCCTGTGCCCTCCAAACATGCCCTCATCCGGTAGCTGCAGTCCTCAAGGAGCGCACGGCTTCAGCAGTTTAGCAGGCCGAGCCCCTGCAGAGGGCATCACAGTGGAAGAGAGCGAAAACCCGACGTGGCGCCTCGACGCTGTTTGTACTTGCTCATTGATTTATTGCACTTTAGTGAAGATCTAATCACTGGATGTGAGAGGACAGCAATTTGAATATGTCTGAAGACTGCAAATAGATACTCTATTATTATTAGAAATTACAAAAAAACCCAAAACAAACAAAACACTTATTTTGTTTAATAATTTCTTTGTCCTTCCTTGTGTAAAAAAAAGAAGAAAAAAAAACTAAAATACACAGTTTCATTGAAGACGATCAATACTCTAGTCATTATTAAAGGTTGCCTTCTATGGATATACTTTGTGCCGGTCCGATCCCACCAGAACTGAAGCTCTGCTGCCATTTCCTGCAGCTCCATAATTAACAGATGGCATTTTTTGTGTACGTCAGGCATGCATCATCTCCCCGATCACATAATCAACCCCCTACTACTC
>NW_006799956.1:139634-144226 GCF_000485575.1 Poecilia formosa
ACCTACCCCACGCCACTAGAGGCAGTACCAACCCCGAAAAGATGTGACTAAGGAGTAGATTTAGACTATAGCACTTGGTAACGTGATCATCTGCAGCAAGTGATGGCAAAACGGGGCGTCATCACGACTTTACACAAGTGTGTCTTCACCTCCGCGGCAGAGGCTCCGCCGAACCCCTGGGGTTCGATCGAACCCAGGTTAAGAACCACTGCTTTAGAGTGAAGTATTTGTGAATCTCAATCTATGTTTTAATGATTCTTAGCCAGTAGAAAACTGACATTTTAATATTTGAAACAGTGGAAGCTTTTGGAAGCAGGCACTCATTTACCAGGATCAGTAAATAGTTATAATTGCTTATGGTGCATTTTTTTAATTGTCTGGACATGAAACTGACGGATGTTTTTTTTTTTTTGTTTGTTTTCTTGAGTGCTAATATTGTCCCGTGATTGAATGACACCCTGGGCGGTGAGCCATATGACCCATATTGAACAGAGCCACCAGTGCAGGTTTCCTCTGATTATGGAAACATTATTACAGACACTGATCTACAAATTAATGTGTTTTACGCTTGTGGGTTTTTTTTTCTTTTTTTTTCTCAGTCTACAAGCAGAGCTTTCTCTTCATTATTTTGTCATGTATTTTACAACTCTTCACTGCACATCTCCTGGTCAGCCTAAACTCTTAAAGTATTAAAACAAAGTTTCAGTCACTTTTTAGTGACGTGATCATCATTGTAACATTATCCAACCTGATTAAAAGCAAATAAAAAAGGTGAGTCGTCTGGTCATTTGTGTATTTTTTGATGCAATAATTCTGGCGAATGCCAAAGATTAACAGGACTGAATGAATGAATGAATGTAAATTCTACATTTAAGTACAGCTTTTGTGGTAATTAAGTTTAACTTTTAGTCAGATTTTTGCTGTTACAATAAGCAGCATTAAGGAACACATTGCACTCAGTTTCTGTTATATCGGGTTGACAATTATTTTCTGTGATTTGTCACTTTCTTCTTGGTATGAAGAGGGAGAGGCCCTTTCTTTCTCTCAGGTGCTGCTCAAAATGGGAAAGACAAGAAAACTTGTCATTGAATTGATGAAGTCCAGCTGGACTGTAACTGATCGCTTCATCAACACACAAAGTGGTTTTGGTTAGAAACGGAGATGAAGTTGTGGGAAAACACATCAAGCCCATTGATGTGTAAATGGTCTACGGACCAGTTTCTGTTCCAAAGTCCGTAAGAACCCTGTTAGAGTGAACTTTTTGAAATACAGGCGTGTTTTGGAAAGAAATCAAATGGTCTCTGCCAGAAAGAAAACAAGGTACATGTCCAAAAAAGTAATCAGATCCAGAACACCGCTGCTCATATTCTCACTAAAACCAGAAAAATAGAGCAGATGGCCTGAGTTTCAAAGTCTGGATCCCTGTAGCTCAGAGAATAGCCTTTAAAATACTGTTGGTTTATAAAAATCACTGAACGGCTTGGCACCACAATACAGTTTGGGGCAATTGAAGACGATCCGTTTTAAGGTTTTAAATGTGGATGCCACTGTGCAGTTATTTTTAATTTTGAAAAACTTTGAACTACCCACCAAATATATCTAATATCGGTGTCCATAAGATGCATTCACCAGGAAGACTGCAGAGCTGCAAAACCAAAGTACAGAACATGCTCTACTTACTGCAGCGCTGCCACCCTGAGGGGGAAGAAGTCACATTTAATTAAAAGATAATTCTGATATGCATTTAGGTGAGCAACTAAACAGGACTAGGAAATGTGCCTCCTAAAATATCGTACTATTAAAGTGTTTCGCCGTCACCTTGTAACTGCTGCAGAGGCTAAAACTATGAGAGGAAACAATCTGCCTCCTAGTGGCAACCAGAAGAAAAACACCAGATTGATCTTAATCTGGATAAAACTTCCCCGGATCGCCTTCAGACGGTGCAGCATACTTTAACGGATAATATTCAGGATTAGAACAAAACATCAGGGAATCACAAGCTCTTGAGTTTTCAGTTTTATTTAAGGTTTATTTTTTCCAGACCTGCAGAGGACAGTTCATTTCCGTTAAGCGCCTCAAAGTTGTTGTTTTTTTTTTTCCTTGCAACATCATGTTAAAAACCCACTGAATGACGACTGTGTTGATTTCTCCTGGATGAATTTGTTCATCTTTGTGAATACTGTTAAATAGGGAACAGCGAGGGAGAGACGGTGGGAGGTGGGAAAGGTGTGGGGGGGGGAGGGAAAGGAGAGAAGGGGGAAAATAGGGGACAGGGGGCAAGAGAGAGAAAAGACAGAGCGAACACGAATCAGAATTAAGACTTCAAAAAAGGTGGAAGGAAAAAAAAGGCAGCGGTCGGAGAGGTTGATCTCATTTCTAAAGGCTGAGGGCTCCTTGATTTATTACTACGGTACTCAGTACGGTCTTTGCAGCACCTTGCTTTGGGACGCGCGCTTGCATACAGCTGCCGAGGGTCGCATGAGAAACTGCGTAACTCTCGGCAGTCGGTAACGCTCCGGCTCCGCTCTCTCTCTCTCCCGCTTCTATTTTTAAGGCCTCGTTTGAAAGCCCTCGAGGATCGAACGATGGGACCCCGCTGACCTCTTTACTACCCTCGTTTGGATCTCTTGACGTTTCCTCTTCCATCTGGTCACTGGCCGCCCACCCCCTCTTTATCTGGTGGCTGTTCGTGTTAGGGCTAGCTATTGTAGGTACCACACAGTGGCACTGTGAGTAAAGAGTCTAACCCTAGTGCTCAGGATGTGTGCCATGATTTCCCACAGCCCCTGGCTCCCTGCGGAAAGGCACTGCTCTATCCTCTGATACAGAGGTTCAGCAAAACTCTCCCACAAGCAGAACGCGGGGGGCCCATGGGAGCCCCTTTACTAAAGAGAGTATGAGCCAAGTGGCCTCTGATGCGGGCCATTTGTGTCCGTACCTAACAGGGAGCCCATGCATAGCCTGTGCCCTAAACTCCTGCAGCATCTGAAAACGCTCTCCAACCCGATCTCTCTTTTTCTTTTCCCCCCACTCCTCCCTCCCTCCCTGCCCTTAATAGTTTATAAAACCCACTCTCGTGTAATTCATCTTTCTCTCTCTCTCACCTCGACCAATCCCCAACGAGGCTGTAAGGTTGAACCGTTTCAGTCTCCTGCTCAGACGGGGCAGGGCAGGAAGGGAGAGGGGCGGGGGGAGAGTGAGCGTCTTTGGGGCAAAGCTTCAAAGAGCAGATTCACAGCTTGCTTCATTTCTCAAAAAAAAAACTAATCATGACTTCAACTTTCCAAAAAACACAAATGTTATCATGCTTAATCATGTTATTTTATTCATTTTCTTTTATATACGTTTAAAAAGACCTCACTTCTGCTAATTTGTTTCTTTTGCCAGTTTGTGGAGTTAGCTCGTGTGTCACCGCTGGGCACTTTAACGCTCTACTGATTCTTGTGCTTTCTGCTAGACGGTAAAGCTGCACAACGAATCCCACGTTACGCCCAGAACTAGGTCTAAAGGGGCGGCGATGGCGGCAGACGAAGGGAACTGGATGACTATGTGCCACAAACGAAAACAAAAAACCAAACAGGCCTTCAGAGTAGACACAAAGGAAGAGAAAAAAGAAGAAAGCGAGTTTGTTATTTTGTTAATTTTTCATACTCTGCAGATTGGTGTGTATTGCATTGGGAGAGAAGGGAGAGGGGGACAGGATGAGTGGGTATAAAGTGGGGTGGGCGGGGTGGGGAAGAGGGGAGGGGGGGGTGGGATAGGATGTCTGCTCCAGTCTATTCAGTGGCGATCCACAGCGGCACTCTGTAGTAGCTCTGTGGCGGGCTGTCCTGGGGGTCTGAAGGCGGTCTGGAAGCCTGGTGGAGGGGAGTGGAACTGACCGGTGGGGTTGGCTGTGGGAGGGGGCAGGTAGGGAGCCCAGCCGCTGGGGGCTCTGTGGTGGAGGGGGAGGTGGCCGTCGAGAAGGCCGCTGTGGAGGGGCTGTGGGGGGGCGGGCACCGCGGAGCTGGCTGGACCGTCCATCTCTGTTAGCGCCTGCAGGGACTTGAGCCAGTGTGGCGGGTTGTCGTCTTGGAGACAGTCTAAACTGCTGCCGGCCGAGGCGGGGATGCCTGCGGTGGAGAGACAAGTGACAACGGCGCTTCAGACTTTCGGCTGGAACAGAAAAGCCGGTCTTTTCAGTCACACATTTGGAAGAAAGACAAAATATGGATGTGCAGTTTTTACACCGCGGAATCGTCAGGGGTTGGTGGCAACTTGAGGAATATAAACATCCAAATGATTGGCTGGTAAAACGGGAAATGTCATTTCCTTTAACCAGAGATTTTTTATGTTTTTACACTAATTCTGTTTGAGAAAACAAAAGATGAGCAACTTGTTACACCTTCATCTGAGACGAACATGAAAACCACAATATATATAGATTTTACAGAAGATTTTCTCAGTTTCCTTCAAAATACTGTTAAGCTCTCATCCCCTGTTGTGGGTTTATTCTTACAAACACACAACCGATCAAAGCTGTCTCTTGAATTACGAATGGAAAATTTGATCACTGGCAAAAAAAACAAACAAAAAAACCCTGTAATGTCGCA
>NW_006799956.1:145782-146078 GCF_000485575.1 Poecilia formosa
CAACATGTGACCAGAGTTCAGGTCAAACTGCGAGAGAAAAAGGGTCCGTCTCTTCGTTAGGGTTGCCAATGTTAACGCAGGTGATTAATCTAAAAAAGATTTTAATATTCACTAATACAGAATAATCGTTTTACTTATGTGGACCTAAAAGCTGCTCTCATAGTGCGTAGTTCAGAGCAGCGCCTTACGCGGTCTCGTGCTGCGGTCAAATGCAGTCGCAAACATGAGTGAAAAGACGAGGAAGGAGAGTCAGACTGGTGTGCAGTGAACGTTTAACCCTCCGTGCAACGGTGAAT
>NW_006799956.1:146088-280540 GCF_000485575.1 Poecilia formosa
GTTTGAGAAAACAAAAGATGAGCAACTTGTTACACCTTCATCTGAGACGAACCTATCTTATCTGCTTGTCCATTTAAAACATTAAGTGAGATACTAGTGGCCCAATTTGAAGATGGCTTCTGCTCTCAAATCTAAACTTTTACCTTTTTTCCATGAATGTCAGGCGACTGGGAAAACAGCTGAAACCAGGTTTTTACATAAAATTTGTAAAATAATAATAAAAGAAAAGGATTATCAGTTTTTCTCCACTTTCAATCAAGGCTAAAAGTCACCTGCTTAGAGTTGCCTTTCAGTCATAACTGGAACATCGATCAATATGTTTAATGTATATTTGCCCGATGATGGAATTTGAAAGAAATGTATTGTTTATTGCTCGTTTCATAATTATTATGTATTTATGGCATAAAATCACTTTGAACTGCCTTATTGCTGAAATGTGGACTTGACTTACAACATGTGACCAGAGTTTAGGTCAAACTGCGAGAGAAAAAGGGTCCGTCTCTTCGTTAGGGTTGCCAATGTTAACGCAGGTGATTAATCTAAAAAAGATTTTAATATTCACTAATACAGAATAATCGTTTTACCTATGTGGAACAAAAAGCTGCTCTCATAGTACGTAGTTCAAAGCAGCGCCTTGCGCGGTCTCGTGCTGCGGTCAAATGCAGTCGCAAACATGAGTGAAAAGACGAGGAAGGAGAGTCAGACTGGTGTGCAGTGAACGTTTAACCCTCCGTGCAACGGTGAATTATCCTTCGCCAGAGCTCAACCAGTTTATAGTTTACATTTCAAACCATTTTAAACCTTCCTGAATCTTACAACCTGAAAACCAGAGATGTTTGAAACAATAAAACACTTTCTTAAACGAGAGTTTTCACATCTCCAGCTGACAAAGCCGAGCACAGTGATTAGTCCCAGCGCTAGAGCGTGATTAATTAGACTAAACGTTTTAACAGATTCGCAGCGCTACTCTTCATATATAATGCATGGGGTTATCTGTTCGGAAGTCGAGTCCAGCCGATGTTTTTTTTTTACCTGTGATGATAGCAGGATCCATCCAGCTGGCCGTGCTGTCCCAGCTGAGGCTGTGTGAAATGCCTGCCGGCCCCGCTGGCCCGCCGATGTGGTTAACACTGTTGGAGGACGAGGAAGATGAAGAGGAGGAGGAGTTGGGGAGGCCACCGAAGTTGATATTGATGTTGGGCAGGAGAGCTCTCAGTCCGTCCTGCCACTCTTTCACATTTAAGCCGTCTATAGAGCTGCTGTTTTCTGCAGGGCAGGACAAGAGGGACACCGGAAAAAACAATCAATACGCGCTAATCAAAAGCACCCATCTTCGTGCTGAGCAGAAGCGTTTGCGTGTCGCGATATTAAATGTCTTTCTGACGCGTCTCGTCTGAATTCTGTCTTAACACGCACTACCTCTGCATTAAAGCAGCCTGGCTGGTACCTGAGATGGGGATCCCTCCCAGCCCCGTGTTGTGCTGAGGGGGCAGATTCAGGTCCAGGATGTTACTGTGTGAGGCAGCACTGGCTGAGTGGTTCAAGTGTGCGAGGTTGTTTCGTGTGGGGATGCCCATCCAGGGGTGTCTGGTGGCAGGGAGCTGCTGCTGCTGCTGCTGCTGACCAGCCTGGCTGTTGTGGCCGCCGGGGAAACTGAAGGAGCTGTAGAAGGCTCTGTGGTGGAGCGGGTGGACGCGGGGCAGGCCGCCGGGGAAGTGGTGGGATGTGCTGAGATTGGACGGCGGCAGGCCTGGAGTGTGGCCGCTGCCCGGCGCGAGCGGCCCGGGAGACGAGGGGCTCTGATCCTGAACCGATAGCTCCTTCTCTATCAGGTCGGCCAGAGCCTTGCGGGTGACGTCAAAGGGGTCGAAGCCCAGGTCGTCGTCCTGCTGTTTGCTGGAGGAGCCGAAACCGAAGGCCGCTTGCCAGTCTGTTGAGGAAGACACTGGTATTGTGTCTTTCGAAGGAGAAGAAGGTAGTTAGTTTGGTTACCAGATGCCGACACTTTTAATCAGAAAGGTACGTTTGCATTTCAACGAGAGTAGTTTTGTTTATTTACTGCATCTCCTTTGACAGTCCAACAGCCACTGTGTTAAGAAGACAGAGATGCAAAATAAAGCATTTGCACGACTAGACAGTGTTTTGTAAAAAAAAAAAAAAAAAAAAAAAAAAAAGACCTTTTTTCCACATTTCATCACATTGTAACTACAAACGTTAAAAGTATTTGCCATGTGCTGGGATTTCTTTTCTGGTTGGTCAACTCAAACTAGAGTAGCAGAAGAAAATTTGATGGTTTTCGAACTTTTTGTGCAGCATATATTTGTATTCACACAACAATACCTGCCCATCATTCTCGACAAAACACCAAAAGCTCAAACAAATCTATCCTCTCTTATCGTCACAGACTCTGCAGCTAATTTATATCTGGATGCTATGAGCCACGTTTAACTGTAGTTAGTGTTTAATGTCCTACTGGAAGGTGAAAATCTGACTGCACTGTGTCAAACCAACCAAACCCTTTGAAAAACCTGTTCCTCCCCCTCGACTGTGGAGGCACCGTCCTAAGAATCACTGAAGGAAACAACACAAAAACCTCTGATGAAGGCACTGAGCAACTTCCTTTTTCACAAAAAGTAAACACAAATGGTGCAGTGTCAGATTCTAGCGGTGGTAAGTTTTCTCATTTGTGTTTGATAAAAGACCATGAGCCATTTCTCCCTCTAGATTAGAAGCTAGACTCACTCGGACTGTCCTTTGTTTTTCTCCACACATTCAGCATGTTGACCACAGAGTTTAATTTTGGTAACAGGACCGACTTCTTCTCCTTACAGTTGTCATTTTCTCCAATTGTGGCAAATTGCAGAGTGGGACTTTTTATAGCTTTCCTTCCTTCCAGATTCTTGGAATCCACAGGTAATAGTTAGATTCTCCCACCTGAGCTCTGGATCTCTGCAGATTGTTCTGTTTTGTGTTGGACAAAATAAAATCCCAACACTGAAGTGTGTGGCTGCAACACGACAAATGTTAACACATTTAAGGCTTTTAGAGGTTGTGCGTAGTTGAACAGTAATTTTTAGGATGCGACTTTAATGCCCTCAAAAGTTCAATGAAAGAATTTACAAGATATTTAAGGTGCTTGATACCTGATGTGAAGAGTATCTGTGGTTCTGGTGTCATGGGCCAGTCGGAACTGCCGCGGGAGGAGCTGGGGAAAGGGGGCAGGCCAGCGGGGAGAGGGTTTGGATGTCTGAAGTTACTGTTGTCTGAAAAAAGCGACTGGGACTCTGCCGCAGCGCCCTCAAAGGGCGAACGGGCCGAGAGGTCCGACATGCTGATGGGCACCACCAGGATGGGTTTCGTTAGACCCGGGGGAGGGGAAGGGGAGTCACTTGTGGGCATCTGCAGAATGAGAGGAAGATGAAATGCTCGTAAGAGATGCGACTCGGTGGGATTCACTTCGGATCAAAGGAACAAGGCTGCTTGCTTCACCTGTTGTAAAGCTTCTCCGTTGACCATACCGATTGATTCTGGAGGTTTGTCATTGGGACTGCAGACAGAAATTGTGATAACAGATCAGAAAAACAAAATAAAACAGAAAAGTTTAGAGCAGAACAGATTGGTTTGAGGCGTCTCCATTACCTATTACTGTCACAGTTGGAGGAGAAGGGGGATAGGGTGGGACGCTGGCCTGGACCCAGCTCTGATTCTAGCCCATCTGAATTACTAGCTTCCTGGTCTAGATAGTCTAACAGCGGAGGGGACTTGCGGTCTTCTGAAAGTCCGTTGGCCAGTTTGTTGTGCCCCGACAGCGTCGGCCAGCTGTCTTTACCGTTGCTACTGTTAGTTCTGTTACAAAGCAGGAAGGAAGGAAAAAAAAAAAAAAAAAAAAATCAACCATCAAGCACTACGCTGGGAGAAAGCAGCACAGCAGATAAATGAAAACAGGACTAACCTCTGTGTGGAGTTGGGTTTACTCTTCGACTTTTCTGTTCCACAAGCTGGAGGTTGTAGAAAACCAGGATTTATTTTGTAGAGGTCTTGGAGGAGTTTCTGCTCGTACTCTTGATGTTTCCCCGCCTTAGGACAAGTTCAAGATTAAACAGATGAATAAAAACAAACACATAAAAGATTCACTTTAAGCAAGAAATCTAAAAAACAACAAACACTTTACATATTTTAATAAGAAAACCTTAATCTCACCTGCATCTCCTCTTTAGTAAAGCTAGCTGCTTCATCCCCCAACTCATGTAGATACATACAATCAGGTTTGGGACATTGCATACTTTTGAGGAAGTAACTGCAGTATTTTGTTGTGCCTAAAGAAGCCTGTAAGGGAGAGAGAGAATCAAATCCTACTGTTAATACACAAGTATTACAATAGGAAAAAATATATATACACCTCTGGAAAAAAATAAGAAACCACTGCACTGCCCCATTGAAAACCTCATGGTTATTCCACCAAATATTGTTTGACCATTTCTCATTTTCGGCAAATAAATGCTAAATTTCTGCGAGGAATTTCAGAGACATGTTGTTCATAGAATAAAAGAACAATGTTCATTTTACTCAAACATGTACCAATAAAAAGTAAAATCAGAGAGACAGATCATTTTAAGAGGTCTCTTACATTTTTCCAGAGCTGTATATGCATATCTGATGATGATACAACTTCTGATTACGTTCCACACACAAAATGAGAATTTTAAAGACCCACAGTGGGCAGTAGAAAACCCCTGTTTACCTTGAGTGTTCTCCCGTCGACGACCACATTGTTCACACACTGTATTGCTCTTAAAGCGTCTTCGGAACGGATGTAAGTGACATAAGCGCTGGCACTGGGCCCCTGAACGGCAAACAAAACAAAAGCAAACAGATTAATCAAACAGACCATTCACGGCTGTTTTAGGTTCATGTGATACCAACCTATTGACTCAGTTGAAACCTTTGTGTTTGTTACTGACTTGTGACACAAGTCGCAGTTTGCTTCCAACTGATCACAGATGTATTCATAAACACTGAAGCTTTAAATCAACCATGATTTATTCCTCACCTGTGAACCTGCGTACGATGTGCTGTTGTTGATGACCACTTTATGGATTTTCCCAAATCGCCCAAAATACTCTGGTCGTTTTAGGACCTGTGAGGGAAAAAAAACAAAACAAAATCAACACAAAATGTGTGATGTATGCTGTCAGTTCTTTCATAAACATGCTAATCATTTACAGTCCTACAAGAAATTGTGTTCAGTGAAAGGAGAGAAATCTGACAATTTTCTCTTAACCTTCAAATTGAAAACAGAAAATAAACCAGAATTTTTTTTCTATTATTGATTTCAACCAGCTGCACTTACTTTCAAGGTTTATACAGTAAAATTCAAGCATTTTTCAAGCATTTCAAAAGGTAAGATTTCAAATGTTTCCAGCAACACAAATGAACTAAAGAAGACAGTTTCAACGCACCATTTTATGATATAATTTATTACTGTTATTAAAATTGAAATGTCTCACACACACACACACACACCATACATCTGACTGGTCCGAGAACAAAACACTAATTTAACAAAATAAAATCCCCCAATTGTTATTAAATGTATAAAACATAAGACAATTTTTTTATGTCAATGACACAGACACGTCATTGAGCCATTAGGAATAATAAATATTTATCACATTGAAACAATCCAAACAAATCGTGTTAAGGTAAATGACCTTCCTGCTCAAATTAAATGCTTAAACACAAAACACAAAGAAAGTTGCAAAAAAAAAAAAAAAAAAAAAAATCTCTAAAATCTGTTCTCACTAAGTTTTCTGGTATTTTGTAATAGAAATAATTTTCGTAAATCTAACTGACCTGAAACAAGAGACGTTTGGTCTCAATAAATCACAGACAGTGAGAAAAAGAAATGTTTGTGTCGTTTTTTTTATTATTCTGCATATGACAATATCTGGTTTCAACTGTAAATAACATTTTCCCAAAGTTAGATCAAGCATCAGATTGCACAGTTTGAATCATCAATCACTTTCAAGGACTTTATACAGAAATCAAACATTTTCCAAACCTTGAAACTCAAGCCTTTTGAAGGATTTCAAGCATTAGTAGGAATCCTGTACTTTGATGCATTTTTTTTTTATTCAAAATTAGATAAAGGTAATGGACATATGTGTTGATTCATGAATTGTCAAATCTTGAAATCCCTTTAATTTCTGTTGGATCAAAAATCATTTGGGACTGTTTAACGGTTCTTGGGGGGAAAAAAAAATCTGATATGACAAGAAATCAGTACCAGCAAGGAAGATCCTAATAATGCAGCAGGACGCCACCTAGTGGCGACTATTTTTTTTTTTTTTAGTACGTGACAAATCTAACAGAGAGCAACTCTGGCTTATTACACATCCTCTCCCCAGTAAAATGTTCAACCCCGCATTAAGGCACAGCAAATTCACTTAAGACTGTAAACTGCTGTACTCACTTCAGGATCAGCGAGCCGCTGCGACAGCCCCACCACAAACACCAGGTTCCTCTGGACCACTCTGACGCTCGCCAGATGCTTGCGATTTTCTGTCACCTTCTGCTTTTTCTCGTTCTGTTTCTGCTTCTTTTCATTCTTTATCCTTTGGATTTCCTCCTGTGACAGAGGCTTGTACACGGCGGGGTCCTCTGGGTACGGCTGCGCGACAAACAGAAATCAGATAGTGATTTATGGGGAGCGGAGAGTGTATAACATGATGAACTTAAGAAAAAAAAATAAAAAAAAGAGCGTATGGGAGCACTAAACAATCCGTCCTGCAGATGAAATTCTCTCGTGATAAATCTCTTTGCGCACCTTTCTGCAGGCGGGGCAGAGGCCGTTCTCGTCTGTGCGGATGCGGTGCCAACAGAAGCGGCAGATCTGGTAGCCACAAGTGCAGGGGAAGAAATTGACGTCATCAATCTCCAGTGGCTCCATGCACAGAGGGCACTCCATGGGGTCGTCCTTCATTTCAGGGCTGTGGGACATCCTATTGCACGGCGATGTTGAGTAGTACTGGAGCTGGTCACAGAGCACAGGGCTACGAGGAGAGAGGAGAAAAAAAACAAAACGTACAGGAACTCCATCTGGATATAGCTTAAAAACAGTCAGTATATGCTGCTTAAAAGTGTTTATTTGCAAAGGAAATGTTAACTACTGGCTAGGGAAGTTTAATAGGTGCTGGGATAAATGTTGTGAGATAAATTTGTGGTGAATTTGAATGATTGTGTTCAACCAGAAAAGCTGACTAATCTGCAGTCTTCTCCAGAACAGCATAGTGTATTTAAGCTTTTGTCTACAGGATGCTGAATAGATGGGATGAAACTTGCCAAAATTTTCATCAAACCTACATCTGTGTATGCAAAAATGAGATTAAAGTACATTTTTGTACATTCAGCATAAGGACAAATGTTTACGAGGGAAAGCAGACACAGTTTGGTCACTCAAACATGATTTAACATCCTCAGGAAAATAAGACAGAACAACAAATGTGTGCATGTGCCATTGGGAGAGAAAACAGCTTCAAACCTTTAATTTTTAATAACAATAAAAAAAAAAAACAGGCCACCCTGAGTAACATGAAATCAGCAGGTGATGTTGTTGTCAAAGCGACAAAGATCTACTCAATTTGCACAGTGCTGGAAAAAAACAAAAAAAACAAAAACACACAGGGCTAAATATTTCATGTAGCAGTCTTGATAAAACTGGAGTATCAACTGGGAAACAAGCTTCACAAATAAAAACTGTTCAGAAACAGAACGTCAGCAGAAGTGGATGCAGAACTATAAAGTGATCTACCGGCAACATTTCGAGGTCATCAGAAAAAGGGACCGAAACGACAATGAGGTTTAATACATGGAAACCGTGTTTTAGAGGGCCTTCCCTGTTCATTTGAGTTATTCTGAAATAGAAAACAACACGCCGGTCTGCGCGTCTTTGGAAGCGTCGATACGTGCAAGTCACTGAATGCAAGCAGACCCGAAACAACAAGTCTTTCTCTCCTCTTTGCGGTATCGCTAATACAGCCAACAGCTTCACATTTACAGATCAGCTAAAAGACAGGACAGGAAGCTGAGAACTTCTGTTATCCCAAAAAGTAAGAAAAGTCACCCCTCCATGGGTTTTCATTTAAATTTGATTAATTTCTGTAAGCGGCCCTTGAGTGAAGAAATCCTTTAACTGTGAAAATAAGGCAACTTAAAGCGTAAAATATATAACAGGACGCAGTACAGACGACTTAAGCAGTACCTTTTTTTTTATTTAAACTTATATTAGTAGCAGGTCAATCAAGTCTTACAGCGCTTTTGTCCAGCATTGTTCAGGCTTTTGAATGAATTTTTAAGCTCCAATTTAGAACTGAAAAGCTGTATTTCAAAACGCTTTCAGCTAAATCACAGCAATTAAACTCAGAATGCAGTTCAACAGGAACGTCTTACAAGAGAAGCATTAGCCCCTTTCTTATTGCGCAATAGTCAAATTGTCTTTTCAAACCCAGCAGCCTCTGTTTTATTTAGCATAAAAATAACAAAAGAAATCACCAGAGATGTTACTGTGTTTGGGTTTTCAACTGAGATGCTGATGTAAACAGATGCTCATGTAGAGGTTGAATATTAAAAGTGCTTTGCTATTAACAGCTGGTGCCAAAATAACCGCTGCACAAAAGAAAATACATATAAAAGAGGAAGAGTGAGAAGACGCCCATGTGATTTTAGAAACGAAGATAATATGGGCCAGGTTATAAAAAGTTACGATTTTAAAGTGATCTAAGTTTATGTCACATGTAATCAGATGTGAAGTCCTAGAGAGACCAGAGGATTTTTTTTTCTCTGAATCGTATGCATCATAGAACAGGACAGTACTCCCGCTTCCCCAGCGCGTTACCGCACACTGCTGGTGAGCTGGATGAAACAAGTCTCTTACACAACAAAGACAAAGTCGGGTGTCTGGAAATATCTCTGGCTGCCAAAATCCTGAACAGTCAGGGTGTGTAAATAAAAGAAGGACAACCTATCACTGCTTTTGGGGTAATAGTGTTTTAAGACAACAGCCGGTGAGCTGAAAGCATGCCGGTCTGCAACTGGGAACCTGAGACGACAGTCGAATGTTAACTCTTTGAGGAACAAAATGGCAAAAATGTACAATAATCTTCACAATAAGCACATTATTACACACACCTCCATATTTAGTTAGTGTTTATTCAATAGTTTTGCTTGAATCTATACCTCCATGAGAAGAATAATTGTTACAGATAACTTTTTTTTTAATAGTTGTAACTCCTGTTATTTTAGCACCAAATTCAGTAACTGATGTGTTCCTGTTTCAAATAAAAAAACAGTATTTTTTTTCTGTAACTATCAATGACGGAGTGGTATTTTTACTCAAGGCTATACTCTGAGAATCTCATACTCGCCCATGCCTACTCCAACATTGTGCGAAAATAATGCAACAACGAGGTTATGTAATAATTATGGTAGGCCCAGCTGACTAAACAGAAGCTCTCCCTGAGAGAGCATGAAATACACCTGAACATGAATTTTATTAGGCAACTAAGGCAATCTGAAAGCATTATCTGAGGATCTGAAAATCCGTTATGAGTCTCACTTCACAGCACAGTGACATATATGTGTACATATCAAGCAAAAGCCATTGTAACGCTGGCGGGGTTAGGATTTGCTGAAGGGACTTCATTTCTGCGGGGTAGGTGAAATTGACTGGGTCATATCATCAAAAAACGAGCTAAAAACAGAACTGAAGCATTTAGGTGTTAATGCGGATGTTGTAAACATCTCTCGTGGGTTGGCAATGCCTGACACGTCATAATACACGTTAAAAGGAAACGTATAACAAGAGAGTTCATTTATACAGAGAAAAAAAGAGAAAGAGAGTGGGTTTTTAGCAGATGAACACCAGCGTTGGGTTCTTCGTGACAACACCACTGCCAGCAGACTCACTCTATGACCAACCCGGACCGACAGAAGCTAAACGGGAGGAAGTTAATGTAGACGAAACGCAAACATTTCGGATGCTTTGGCAGCGGTCCGCTAATAAACACATATTTACAAGTGTATCACTATCCCACTGGCTCGATTATAAAGTCAAAAAATACACAGATTTAAACCCCGGTGGGCGACTTTACAGGCTCTGTCAGAGACTGACTGTGTCTTTTGGATCTGACGTTATGACAGATGTTATTTGACTAACGTTGAGCTAAGCTAACATTAGCTACGTTTTGGTAAGAGAAGCCGGTCTGCTTGTTGGCGCGTATCCAGCTCGACTGCAACACTAGTCACAAAAACACCACACAGTAAAATTTATTCCAACCTAATATCGACGTTCGCGAATAATGAGAACATGACATGACGTTACAGAGCGCTGAAAATGACAGCTTGGGTAATGCTAACCGCTTAGCCTGCATGCTAACATTATCACCAGAAATGTAGGACGCGGCCTATAGAAGCTAACAGTGAACCCCTGGCCTTATAAACAACTGACATTGGTCTGAGGATACACAAATTACCTGGACAGTGATTCGCTGGGTTTGGAAAAAAACCCCAATCACTTCTTAAGTTTGAAACGAAGCCACCTATCTTTTATTCGCTGGATGTAGGATGAAACCCTACTTGGCTAACGTTAGCGTTACTTACCCTGTCCGTATTTAGCTTAGGATTCCACTCCAAAGGAGTCACACCAAACTGGGCGGGGGCTGCAAGCCAATGTACCTGAAATGGTGAAATTTCTAAATATGGTAACTTACGATAGCGGTAATCGTGGGGTTCTGTTCTAATCGGGAGACTGTAAAGATGTTTTGCCCTTTCTTTTCTTGGTATTGTTAAGACAAATTACGCTCAAACCACCATCTTAGCTAGCATTATAGTAGGGAGGAGGGAGTGGGGCAAGTATTCGGTGCCATTGAGTCTGCGCCGATACAGAACGGCATTATGGGAAAACGAGTTTTTATATTTTTACACGCCCATCTACATTCAAAGCAGTAAAATGGTAGTTATGCAATGTAAGGTAGTTTTTTTGTTTTGTTTCGTTTTTTAGCAACAATACATTTCTTTGAAAGTAACGTACATGAAAAAAATATTCCAAACAAAACTGTTCACCTGAACTACTTCCTTATCAAATGTCGGCAGTGGTTAGAATTATTATTCTGTAAAAACATGAGCTCCATACCAAATGTTTATTATTGATGTATTTCAGAGGAACTGTACAATCAATTGTATCGACAATTTATCTGATTCAAGACATTCAGTTACAACAGTTTACACACTGTTCTTAGAGTTTCTACAGGAACATGTATTAGTATTATTATTATTATTATAATTATTAAGATAATAATTATAATAATAATTATTATAATAATAATAATACTAATACTACTTCTAATAATAATAACAACAATAATAATATACTTTATTGCACATGAGTACAGTTTGCACAACAAAAACATCATTTTGTAACTATATGCTTTCAACCTTGTAGCAAAATGTGACGTTGTTTTTATAATTCTGTATCCAAATATGCTTAATCATGTTTGTCTCGTCTTGTCCTCTAACATGTCATTAGGCTGTAAGGAGAGGGATCTTTGACCATTCCTGTACACAATCTGTCGTGGTTATTCAGAGTCCAGAGTCGTCTCTGGTTACTCTATTTCTCGGTACTGAGGTGGTTCTATGTTTTGGATCACCGTCTTGCTAAAAACCCCCACCATATTCAAGGGTACTTTTTGTTCCTTTTATTTATAGAGACAACCAGATTCATTTTGTTAAAATTTCCTGTAATTTGATGACATAAAATTCAAAGTTTCCAAGGAGTTTTGGAACAGAAAGAAGTCTTTAGAATCATTTACCCTTACTATACTTAAAAGTGAGTTTGAGGTTGTTGTTTTTTTTTCCATTTTAATTTAGTCTCCTACTTTGTTTAACATCAGAAACACCTGGAGTGTTTGTTGCTGAAAAATATCAATCCTCATATTTTCTGTAAAGCACAATTATTCCAGTTAAAATCCCAAATGAGTTTAGCAAGCTGTGTTTATTACTGTGGTGGTAGGTCGGAAAACAAATTTTTTTCTGGCCTGCCTTCCAAACAAGTGGATTGTATGTATATAAATACATTAATAGTTAATATTATTAGAAACCAAACTTGAAATTGTGAGGTAACAGAGTTAAAAATAAGCAAACTCTCAGAAAATTCAGTTAAAATACCTTCAAGTATTTTATTATGGAATAATAAAAAGGTAACAGACACATTTGGATGAAAAAGCTTTGAGAAAACAGGTTCTCTGGTCAAAAGTTATAACAGTTCCTTGAATAATAATTGTGAGACATAAAAAAAATAACACAACGAAAACTCTGGAATTTAAATCTCAGTCGAGCCAAACAAAGCCCGGCGTGGGCCATTTTGGTGCCTGGACTTTGCTGGGATCCACAGAGTCTAAGCTGAGTGTTGGTGAGATGGGATGTGGCGATGACAGGGAAATCCTCGCAGCCAGGAGGCCCATCCGAACACAGCTGTCCGTGTCTTTTTTCTGAAGAATCCCTGCCATTAAGGCACCTGCAAAACTGCCAACACAACATGAACAACAACAACTAATTATGAATAAAATAAAAACAAAGTTGAAGTGGAAGAACGATAAGTAGGGCTGGGTAGAGTTTGTATACCTGTCTCCTGCTCCAGACACATTCATCGTCTCCTCTGGAGTCACGGTCAATGCTGGGTAGTGTAGCGCACAAAGCTGCCGCTTCTGCAAATCCAAACCCAATAAATGACATCCTCGGTGTTGATGTCGTAAATATCATCTTCATTATAAAGTTGCTTTAAAAAAGGCGCATACTCTTTTTTGTTTCCTCGGCTGCAGGTCAACTGAGCCTGCTTCGTGCTGGCCACACAGCAGCACACCATCAGGCCCAACAGTCACCACCAGACAGTGGAGATTCTCCAGAAGAGGGCGTGAGAGAGCCATGGCAACCGTCAGGATCTCATCAAGAGAGGCAGGCAGCTCTGGCACGAGATCAACCACAACCTTATAGCTACCAGTAAGCTACCATCAGATAATGTGCCTTCTTCACAAGAACTCTTAGCCGTGACTGATGTGGGAGCTGAGGGAGTTTGTCGTTCGCAAAACATGCAAACGAAAAGAAGGGGAACATCTGCAACGTTCAAGATAAAAGGTTACCTTCAGGAACCGTGAGACCCAGAGTTTTGTTCATCATGCACAACTCTGCCAGGTTTGGAGACGAATAGGACAAAGACTTCCAAGCGTCTGAGAGGAAAGGCTTACAAGCCTTTTCTACATCTGTTGGTTCATACCAAACTGTGACAAAAACAGAGATTACTGTTTTAATAATGGCTAACATGTCCGTTTACCATCGTTTATTGGGCCACCATCTCCGTATGCTTACTGTTTAAGTTGTGCTTCCCAGCAAGAGAACAGACATAATTGATGGTGGAGACGGGGATGTTTCCATCAAGGCACACAAGTGTGGCGGATGAAATCTGTTTTTCAAACTGTGAAACCTTTCAAGACACATTTAAGGATAGATAGTAATAGTGTTAACTGCATTTTTGAGGAGAAATAATAATAATGAAAAAACGATATGGTGTAGAGTTATTTCAAGAATTTATCAAACAAAAGGTTAATTTAAAAGACAAAAAACAAACAAAAATGAATAAATAGAAAACCCTGATAGAAAACCTGCACTTAATTAAATAAAATGTAGGCAAGTTATTCAAAATACAGGATGAATAAACAGTCCATTTCAGTTTTTAATAAGCCAAACATAGATTTTTAAACATCAATTTTTGCAAAGGATCTAAACAAGATCACTTCACAATCTGCAACACCCACCGCAATGGGACCCTGACTTATGTTTTAAAAGTATAAAAGTAAAACCTTCTTTATTTTACATTATTATAATATAATACAATAAAGAAAGCCCAAAACATTAATTTAAGCACATCTATTAAACAGGTTTTATTAGTCTCATAATGTGATATTGTTTTTTACTATAATTACAGGCAGTGCTACTATTGATACTTTTGTCTCACTAAAGTTCATGGTTCCTCTTAGTTTGTGGTGCTGGTATGACAAGAGCCTCCCAAATTACTTCTTTTTGCATTTAAAATGGTTTCTAAGGAAACTTGCTGAACCCAGTTGGTGCTGCAGTTCTCTATCAGAAAGATTGAGAAACATTTTTCTTTATCACATTTACCATCCTGCTCTGCTCACCGTGCATGGTGGCAATATGGGGTTTCGACATGCTGAGTGATCAATTGCTAAGAAAAAGTTGCGAAAAAAGGTTCAAATACATTTAAGAATATTTAGAGGAACCATTACCTAAAAATGATGCGTACTGATCTAATGCTACATCAAAATCTGAGGCAGTTTTCAGGGAATGATGCCAGGTTTCATAAAATTCTTCTTCTTCTGTTTTTTTTTTCTTCTTTTTTCTATACAATCAGCAAGGCACTCAGTCACACAGAAAACCTAATCCGGCAGCAGGAACTCACATAGCGTTCTGTAATTTGCTGATGAATATCCATGTCTCCCAAACCAAGACTCAGTTCCCCATTGTCGTTGATAACAGCGCAGTACGTTGCTGTGTTCTGCTTCTCCAGTCTGGCCACACCACTTGTGTTCTAAAAGTAAGTTAAAAACGTCTTGTTTTTAATTCATATTCAAGAGTCCGACAGTACTGACTTTTAACTAGCCGTTAATGTTGCCCTACCATATGTTTACAGTGGTTAAAAACTGCATCGCTGTTTGCATCCGCTCCGGTGGCGGAGATGAACAGCGGCGTCTTTTCTAACCTACTCAGCGAGTCTTGGAGGAAAACACAGGAGATAATATGTGAGAGACAGTCAGACGTATTGACGAAAACATGATCAGATAAGGAAAATCAACCAGCGATGTTCCGTCCCACGCCCCCAAACGACTGGCAGACGCTTCCTGGGTTAGTCTGTCCAAACTGTGAGACAAAACAGATTCTTAGAACTTATTTTTCCTCCGCTGTTCTGCCGTATTTGAGATAGACGCGTGTCGCGATGCTTACATGAAGTGTTTTTGTTTTCCCTTTGGCAATAAAATCAACATTTATTCCTCCTATGACAACCTGCGCAAGAATGCAGGTCTTTATTTGACTCCTTCTTGCTTCAAATTTTAAAAAATATATACACAGAAATGTTTTATACTCACAACTTCTGAGTCATTTGGGGGTTTTCCAGGATGCTGAGCTTGACATTTTGATGTCTTTTCACTCATCTGCTTTGACAATGCGCAGGCTATCTGACTGCCGACTTTAGCATTGTTGTGAATGAGAGCAATGTCTTTAAACATGACAAGTTAAGAGGAATATGGCAGTAACTCACGATTTGATCTAGAAAGCTAGTAATCTTTTACATTGTTAAGGCCATAATCTTTATGGCATCTTACAGTTTCCACTGTCTGGTAGTGGAAACATCTGATAGTGTTTTACACTATCGGAAATACTAAAGCAGAGACGAAAGATCTAGAGGTTTGCAAAGGATACTGGCCTGGAGGGACTTTCCTTGAGTCAACTCGTTGACCTTTTGAAGAACAAAAGGTGTTACGTCTCTGCCTGTAACACCTTCAGAACTGAGAAAATCAGAGAGACAACACAAAGAGATGAGCAGATATCGACATGCAGGAAGCCAAAAATAGACTTTACGTAAGTAAATAAGTAACATTTTCATTTGAATAGAGCATTTCCCAAATAAAATTGAAAAACACTTAACAAAACACAGAAGAAAAGCACATCAAACGTATACATCACATTAATTAAAAACTTTTCTATACCAGCATATTTTTAGCGGCGTTTTAAGGTGATCAGTCGAAACTGAGTGCAAAGACCTGAAACAACTGAGTTTTACGGGTCTTAAACTGAGCATGTGGCACCAACAACAAACACTGATCAGCAGACCCCAGCATTTCGGCAGAAGACATCGTCAGCTTAACCAAGTCAAAAATATTTTGGGGGGTGCTGCTGGTTGATTACCATGCTACCCGAACACAACCACATATGAGAGACGTTCTGTACCCGACTGCTGTCAATGCAGTTTGTATGGCCTCCTGTATCTGCTGGCCAGCGGCTGCATGCTCCTCTGGGATGGGCACTGCTATCAGGAGGCCACTTTGAAGACCCAGAGACAAAGTGCTTGCTGGAAAAACCAAGCAGACGGACACATAAGCAACGTTACTGTATCTGTGTAATAGCTGCAAACTCGCTGTCAAGTCGAGCTAAGCGTACATTTCGGTCAGAAGGTCACATCCCGTCATCATCAACATGAATGTGACTTTAATTTTGGTCTTCTGACAATGAACCGCTCTTTTTCCACTGCTGACTGACTACTGGACAAACTCATTTAATTACTTGTAAAAGCGAGAACACACCCGTGGATATATTTTATCATCATCATGACTTTCAATGTTTAACGAAAAGCCAATTTATTTCTACAACATATTACCAATGAGTTCTGCAGCCTCGCTAGCACTGCGGACGTTACACGCAGAGGAGAATCCACTGTTTGGAGTGAAGAATGCTGGGAAATCTTTAGATTCACCGTAAGTTGCAACACACACACCCTGTGTCTCCTACAGACAAGTAAGGGAAGAAGTAAAGGTTAATCTTCAGCCACACATTACAATCACAGCTATGAATAAATATTATGCTACAAGTCTGCTGAACAGAACAGAATAATGCATATTTCCTCACGAGGAACTCCAGGGTGCGGCCGATGTCCAGGATAGACTTGACTCCGGCAGAGACGACAGCGACGGGAGTTCTGCCAAGCTCCGTTAGATCTGCACTGACGTCCAGACCTCAAGAAGCAGGAATAAAAGCTTTGCGTTTGATTCGACTTCACAGTTAGACGTCTCAAACACTGCACCAAATCAGACTTGGAGATGTTTTGATAACTTAATCCTTCCAGTTTAACAAACTATCGCGAAGTTTTCTTTTTCTGAAAAGAATTTTAATTTAAACTAGACGACAGGTGTGTCAGAAAACAGCACATCTCCTTGTTAAAGAATGTAAAAACCCTATAAGCTTATTTTGCAGTAAAGTATAAGTTAGCTCACTGTTCTGTCCGTCTCTGTGAACTCCTCCAATGCCTCCTGTGACGAAAACAGGGATCCCAGCCCTGTGTGCTGCAATCATTGTGGCTGAGACCGTCGTTCCCCCGGAGAGACCCTGAAAAACGGTGACAAACATCTGAACACTTTCAAAATAGCAGTAATTACAATAGATTGATAAAAAGTCAAGATGTTTCCTGAAGCTCATTCACACAATGCCTTGCAAATGTGTTCATAGCCTTAGACTTTTCCCACGTATTTTGTAGAATTTTATTGGGATTTTACATCAACCAAAAGTAGCATTTTATGGTGATGTGGAAGGAAACTGGTGTAGTTTTGCAAATGAAAACATACAAAAGTGCTCAGTGCTAAAATCTTCAGACTTAGTTATATTTCTCCTGCCACTTCACCATTATGCATTTTTGTTCTTCTTCCACAAAACATCTCTTAGAAATACATCAATGTTCGTCGTTATAATGTCACAAAATATGAAAACGCTTAGGAGACTTAAATAGTTTTCTGTTTGGGATTCAAAAGTAGCATCCTCACTTTGCCGACGGCATAAGGCAGATCCCGTCGAGACACCTTCAGGGGGCTTTTGGATCGAGCGAGACGGTCAAGCTCGTATGATGTCAATCCGACGCAGATTTCCCCTTCAACGACGCCGATCGTGGCGGGAGTGGCTCCTTCGGCTCGCACAATGGCCTCGACCTCGTTTGCAGTGCTGAACAGAAGCAGCAGGCGAGCTTATCGTTCATTTGTGAAACTCATCTTGAAAATTTTAAACACCTGATAGTGTTTTGGCCTTGGTGTCATACTGGGTACCTCAGGTTGTGTGGGTAGGGCATGCCATGGGTGATAATTGTGCTCTCCAGTGCAACCACCGGCTTGTTTTGCGCCACAGCTTGAGACACAGACGGATGAACTTTGAAGTGGAAATCTGAAAGAGAAGAGATAATCAGCATTGCCAGCCTGCAGCAAACAATGCGGACCAATTCTGAGTGCTGAAGGTTTAACGAGGAAGCGTGTTCACCTTTGACCCTCGCAGGGTTTTGATAGAGCCTCACTTCTCTTCTGAGGATGAACTGGAAGGCTCTCTTCAGGACCCTCATTCTGCTGAGATTTTTGTGATAAAACCTGACAACATGCAGACTTTGAATGAAGCAGTCTAAACTCTTACTACAGTCAGTTTCATTAAATCAAGTTTTAGGCAGCCAGAGCTCAGATTTTAAACCGATTAAAAAATATCACTCCAACCTTTAATGTTATTTTTCCCAAAGGATCAGTTACAAATTTAGCTGTTGTTGCTGTTGAGAAACAGAAAAAAACCCACTTACCAGCTGCTTGTTTAAAATTTATGAAACAATACAACTAAAAATTAATTGATGTAGGAAAAAAACATTTTCAGAAGACTATAGCTACCAAAAGTGTAAAGCAGAAGATTTGTGGAAAATGATATTGAGAAAACATCTGCCATTATTAGAATGAAGAACAATTTTACCTCAGGTTCTCAAAGAGTAAACATAGACCTTTGCTTGCAAGTCATTTCCCACCTCTCAAAGCTGGTTTACCACTACAGGGTACAGATCCTATTCAGCCATTGTGAGGCTTTTTTTTTTATCCCAGATATCTGGGACAAACTCCCATCACCCTTTTCCCCTCTTCTGGGGCCGCTCTCACAAATAGACACACAAATACCCAAACAAGCTAGAGCTTTTATTTTGCCTCTTCTCCATGGCACACAGCAACAGCAACAAAGAGAAATTCTTAAAAACTGCACATTGGAACAGAGATGTAGTTTTATTGCCCTGAAAGAAATCCTCTTTAGTCTCTGAAGACAGAACCAGCTTGAAAAGAAAACTAATTCTTTAGGTTTTAATGCACATTTTAGTTTTGAGGACATTTAAAAAAAAATAATAAAAAAAACTTTCCAAAGGGGAAACGAAAAAACATATTTAATAAAGAAAAACAAGCTGTGAAAAATAACTAATACAAGAAAGATCTTTCTAATACAAGAACAATTGTTTGAAAGGAAAACAAAAACTTTCTCCAGTTACAACAAATAAACACCTACATCCAAAGTAGTTACAGCATAACATTTTGCAGTTTATTATTATTTCCTCAAACCAGACCTTTATCAAAAACCTATTCTCCAAAAAAAAAAAAGTTTGAAGCTTACCTTCTCTTGTCTAATGAAAAGTTTGGCTTCCTGGCCAAACTTTGGCCAGGAAGCTAAACTTTGACCCAAACACTATTTGCACAGCCCACAGCCATCAAGCACAGCTCTCCACTGTCTGAGCTGTAATCTGCCAAAAAGACTACAATTACACTGTGACATGGACAAAACAAGTCAAAAAACAATTAAACAATCATGCTCATATAAAAAATGTCCAGTGCTGACTGATCTAGAGAACAAAATTATCTTTATTAAGCCAACAAGTTTCTGGTAATTATACAAGCGTCTCTCAAGAGATGGAAAATCTATTTTTATTTACATTTTATTAACAAAAGTAAATAAAACAAAGAAAACATGTCAAAAATTATCTAAGCCCTTCTCAATGATGAGTGAAAAAATCTTTATTGGCTTTTACATCAATTAAAACTTCATAATTGCTTAGCAGCTTACTTGTTTGCTCTCAGTCTTCAAGACTGGAAGGCCTCCTGGCCATCACACTAATTTTTAACTCTCTCTACAGATTCTCAGTAAGGTTCAAGTTGGGATTTATGCTTTGTTACTCCAAATAAAAGCAAAACCTTTTTAATTCTTCCTGTCACAAGAAACGTTTTAGGAAAATAAAAAGTGGACTTTAACCCCAAACCTGCCAAGGATATAAATAACATTTAACCCTGTAAATATCGCACAACAGTGACAAGAGATTTATATGATTCTCCCTTGAAATAAATGGGGAGGTGAAAACCTCCAGGTAATCTTGTTAAAGCAGCTGAATGCCCTGTACAGTGTAAGAGTTGAACTCCAGCGTTGAGCACGTTTGATGCTTTTCAGCCAGCCGAAACTTTGTTTCATTTATTGTTAGACGTTTTTGGATCTCCATGTCACTGATGAGTTGGACCGAATTGAACACACATGCTAAGTGGTCTGTAATTCCTATTTTCTCTTCATCGCCTTCCTCTGTGGCCTCCAGGTCCTCCAGCTCGGAGCGTTCCAGTAACTCCTCCTGGAACCAGTACGGATGCTCCAGCTGATACTTGCGGAAGGCCTCTATGGCGTCTCTTAGGGCGCCCCCTGAAGGACACTCGTGGTATTTGTCCTCCGAGAGCCCGCTGATTTGCTTCACTCGGCCCGGTTCGTGTTTTTCTGTGTTCAGGATTCGGAAGAAGACCTCCTCAAACTGCTTCATCAGCTTGTAGCGCACTGTAATCTTGAAGGGCGACGGGATGTCTTCCTCGGAACATACGTCATCAAAGTACGCCACGATATACTTTTCAAACGACGCCGAGCGGATAAAATATGGCGCCAGGAGAGTCAGGGAAGGAGTGAGCGTGTCACCGATAGGAGAGAGAGCGTCCTCTCTCAGAAAAACCTGCTTGCCTCCGCACATGGCTCTCCATTTAGCTTGGACTCCTCGGGAGCAAAGAATTAATATTTTATCTGAAGACCTCTCAATTTGCTCTTTGTGCCACTCAAGCCACTGGATGCTGCCCAGTACTCCCAGTCTGGTTGAATCCAGCAGGTCTAGGACCACGTCTGTGCCACATTTCGCCGCTAAGAAGGCGGAAAACTTCAGAACGATGTTCTTATATAACCGATGGTCGAGGGAGTAAATGACGAGGACACGTTTTCTCTCTTGAACGTGAAAAACGTCCGGTTGCTGCTTGTCAGCCGAGGCAGGAGTGACTGGAGGCGCTGAGATACAAAATAAAGTCACCATATATTTATTAGAGTCTTCTGTTATACGATTTTTTTTTGTAGTGCATTTGAAAGGAAACTAACCTTTGTGAGACGCTTTCTGCAGCAAATAAACAAGAACACCAACGAAGATCAACATCATTCCTAAACAGATCTTTATCGATCTGCTGCCTGTCATTAAAGAAATATCAAGAAACGAAGACAAATATTAAGAGAAAAAGAAGAGCAAAATATTACATTTGAAAACTTACAGACAAGCATGCAACTTACTTTGCCTTCTTGTTATGTTTTTCTTAGCACTCTCACAGTTATTTTTGCAGCCAATGAAATATGGTTGGATCTGTAAAATAAAGTGAGATAAACTCTTAAAATGTTCTCGCGGCAGAAAGTATTGTTTCATTAAGGTTCGGCTTTGCAAATCGGTCTCACCGTTACTTCGTATTGTGACAAATGAAACGAAACACACCCCAGCGTCACATTCAGACGCGTCCTGTTTTCCTGTTGGTTTACCAAACAGAAAATAATTAATCCTAGATAAGGAATGTAAGAGTTATTACCCCAATAGTTTACTTTCATAGACAATATTCTTCCAGGGGAATCTAAAATAAGACAGAATAGTAGCATAAAGTTAATTTATTTCAGCAATGTAATTCAAAAAGTAAAACCTCCTACACTGAGTAGTAAAAGGGCGGCCACAGGGATTAAATGTACCTCAGTTGTTAACAACTGAAATAGCCCACATCTACACAAAAGTTTAATAAAATCTGTCAGTAGACCAACATCAGGTTGAAAACTGAATCCTCTGCCTTTTCAGTTTACCTTCAAATGCTAAGATGTTGATTTCAATCAAAATGCAAAATTCACTTTCATCTGAAAAGAGGATTTTGGGCCGCTGAGTTTAATTCCAGCTATTTAATCCACAGTCAATTGACTCTCACCAAAACGCCTAAATGGATTGTACTTCACAGTCTTCTCTGTGTTGCTTGCGTGCCTTTTACATGCTTTCCTCACGCTTAACTTTCCACATTATGAGCAGCATTAAGAGGCCTCTATTTTTGGATTTAATTATGGGAATGCAAAATCTTTTATATGATGCATTTTATCAAGATGCGTCTGTGGAGGTGCTCTACCTTATTGACCAGTTTGGAACAATTTACACTTCCACTCTGGATGGAGACGAGGTAGCTCTCTGAATGCTCCGCCGAGTCAAACTCCACATTAATCAAATCTTTCTTGTCACTGAGCGCAGCAGCTATCCTGGGATTCCATAGACTACCTAAATTATCCAAAGACAAACCAAATCAGCTGTATTTTAGTCCTTGAGCTTCCCGTGTGCCACATTTGAACTCAAGAGAAGATGAAACATTTACCGTTCTCCTGGCACAGTTGGGAGTTTTTGATTCTGGGGTCTTTACATCCTGGCCCGAGCAGAGGACACAACAAACAACTGATTAGAACATTTTATATTTATTGCTGTTATTGATGACATTATTTAAGTATTGTTATTTGCAGTAGTGGGAGACAAAATTTTGTAATATCACTGGACTGCAGGACCTTATGTTAATAAAAATAAGCATTTTTCTCTGTTCTAAGTTGGTTTCTATTAAACTAAAGCTCATTCTAAATAACTGTCACTGTCTCTATCTAAAGACGAATCTACCTGGTACAGTAGTTTGGGTCTTAATCCTGTAATCTCTGAAGTCAGGTTCAGGGAAGTGAAACACTGTGATGTTGTACGTATGCTCCGGTTCTACCACAACAGCCAAGGAAAAAGTCCACTAGCAGCAATAAACAAAACAAAAGAAGAAAAAAAATAGTGATACGATCAAAATTGATTCTTAAAATTTCAATCAGTTTAATTCGATGTGTAACACAGAACAAATGTCATTCTAAGGTACTTTACAAGACAAACAGTTTGAATTTATTTAGTAAATAAATTGAAAAATCCCTGTTGCAATGATAAAAAAATAACAAGTTTTAAAAAATGATGCCAATATTTTTTTTCTGAGGCCCCCGTTCATTAGAGAGAAATATTTCAGCAAGACTAGAGACAGAAAACAGTCAAATTACACTCAGAGATTTTTTAATTTAATTTTATTTTTGTTGCGTCAATACAATATAGAAACTGGGTTATTTGTCATTCTAGTTGTGTTTTTATTTTAATAAATATATTATAAATAAAGATCTGTATTTCTCTAAAACAATAAAGATAAAGTAGACTCCCAGGTCTTTACATAATTTAAAAAGAGAAGTGAAACATCTGTTCTCATATTTTAAAATATGTCTAAGCGCTGTTTTGCTAAGGAACCAAACAGAACAGCTTTCAATGTAATGTTTTATCAGGAAGCCAGGCGTTCTATAGGAGTCAATAGATGGCAAAAACAACCAAATGGTTTGATTATTGAAATTAAAGTTGTGCTTTTCAAATCGTCCTCAAAGAGACCGATGGAATCGCAGGAGAGCATAAACCTGATCGTGAAAACAGAATGGTATAAAACAAAACAGTAAGTCTGATGACAACAGAAACGCTTGCTTGCTCTTACCCTTTCCTGCTTTGAATTTTCCATGTCATAAACAGAGAAATGAATCTGCTCACACACACTTTGATTTGTAGTTTCATCTCTGATGTTTATCTCTGAGCCATTGATTGCCCTTAAGCCCGCTGTGAACACACACAAGTTCATGAGGAAGTTAATGACCTTTTGTGACTCATCCAACAAGGCTACATAATCAAAAACAAAAAATATAAAAAAAAAAAGAATTTTTTTTTTGTTGGTGGAAAGAAAATTACTCACCATCACTTTGTAGTTTCCAAGACACATTCACAACAGGAACTGATCCGTCCTTGCTGGTTTGTACTTGTACAGAATCCCACTCTGGACCTACAGAAGCTTTCACCCGAGGAACCTTTTCCATGTCTGAGCAGTTGGCTGATAATGGAGGGTTTTATGTTACTATATATGGCTCTTAAAAATTCACACAGCCCTGTCACTGTGTCACATTGTTTTGTGATTCCTAAAAAAATGACATTTATGTATATATGTATATCTGGCTTAAAAAAGCTGAAGAAAAGAAAAGCCTCATGCTGGTATGCCCATCATATTTCACTGTGTTTATATTATAACATGTCAGTGTTGTGCAGCGTTGGTTTTGTGCCAAACATACATTTGGAAATATGGTCACAAAGGTAAAGTGCTTTGTCAGACCATAACATGTTATTATTGGATGGGAGATTTTACCCAAGCCTGGATTATTTCTTTGGGGGAAAAAAATGCCTCTGTCCCTAATCCTAATCTGGTTTCATTAAATCCTTTGTTGTTTTTTGGTATCTTTCTCCTGACAGATACCTTTGTACGATCAAATCCATCCACTTAACATATCTGCAGCAGTCAGAAAAACCCTAAGATGGTTCAACTTTATCTCACATCAATCAGGTTCGCTATAACCAAGTGTGTACTCTCTCAGGCATGGTGCAAACTTTTATTTATTCAGGTTATTCAAATTTTTTTTCTCTGAATGGTTTGTTTTCTTAGCTGAATTGTACAGAACAAATATCACATTATGGGTGGAAAGGGAAAATAATGTATCATGGTTTCATCTTTTTAATCACAAGAACCTTTATTAACAAAGATGTGCAGACCTCTGAGAGCCACTGCATGTTTAAGTGACCAGTTTGTCAATGGCAAAACAATTTAAAGCAAAAAAATATATATATATATATATACTTACACTCTCTGTAATTGTCAAGGCCCTGAAAATAAAAGAAAAAACAGGAAAATATACATGCTTTCATGTAATTCTTGCTTATTTTAGTAGAAGCACCATTAGATTTGAAGGCAGTATTTAAATCTCACCATCTGATTGCAGTCCTTTGTCAAAATCCTAAGAGATGACGATGATGTTGATGATGATGATGCTTTGAGTGCAGCCATCACACTGAAAATTAAAAAAGGCAAACTGATCATTGTTATGCAGATCCTGAAAACTTTGCATTTATATTTTCAAGGCAGTCTGAGAAGCTTCAAGTAAGACAAGAGCTCAGACTTGTCTGCTGTCATCCTGTGTTATTTGTCTGATTTTTATCACCTTGTGACTTCTGAATAACACAGGAAGGAGGCGTTCTCAACTGTGGTTAATGGCTTCCATTTTCATAGAAAAGATAGCACCGTGTGACTGTCTTGGTTCCATCATTTCTGCACATATTTGAATATTTTTCATCACTGTAGAGAGTGCCATGTAAATTACTGCCTTAGGGCACATTTACCTCTGAAACGAAGAGGCAGCCCCACTAGAGGGCAGTAACTAACATATTTATACTGAGAAGGTGACCTGATTTTACAGGTCAAAAGGACCTTTCATATTCACACGCTGAGTGAGCAAAATCAGAAAAATAACAGCATAACTGAGTTAGGAAGATCAATAAAGACATTTTATATTACCATGTTTTATATTAAGAAGTTTTATGTTGCATCAAACAGCAGGAGTCACATGTTGCATTAACAGCCAGCTCGAATGCATAGTGTTTAGTTAGATCAAGCTTACTGTAGTCCAGGAAGTTCTATTGCATTGTATCAGCAATGTGGTAAGAAATTGGAACATGACAAACCTACACTACACACACTATCTTATCTTTAATGAAGATTGGGTAGGAGTGAGTTGGTGAAAGAAAACCGTAAGAAGTTTTTGTTTGAAGTCTGGTACAAGAGTTGGAGCCCTGAAACATGGTGATGCACCAATTGCAATTTTCTGGCCGATCACCGATTACAGATCATTTAAAAAGCTTAACCTGCCGATTCCGATTTTGGTCAATACCAATATTTTTTGTCTGAAATGTTGCTCAATATAGCAAGAAAGTTGTTGAGTTGGCAACAGTGAGGTCACTATTGTTAAATGTGCAGACATAACTTGGTGGGCCGGGTCTGTCAATCAAACCTTTCTCATCGGAGAGCAAAAGAGGACAGGGGTTGATTCTTAGACCTTTGCCAACCTAGATAAGACCAGTGGATAAGATCTCCCAAAATTAAGGAAATCGGCACCAATAAATCGGCTGGCCGATAAATCGGTGCACCCCTAACTGATAACAAAATTTTTTAAAACTTGTGTCATTTCAATTTTAGAATAGGACATCATTTTACTTCTGAGAGTAACCACCAGTTCTAAAAAGAAGCACAGGATTTCTTTTAATTTTTATTTATTCTTTTTGGTAGTAAGGAGATAAAATACAACGGGTGTGAATAACTTTGCAAGGGACCATGTTTAGGACAGCAATGTGGCTGTGGGAAAGTGTTAATTCTTATCGCCTTGTCTCTGAGTTATTCTGTCTCCTACTGGACTCTGTGGTCAGATGTATCACATGTCACCAGACCGACAGATAGGAAGGTCTTTTGAAACCCTTCCAGACAAAAGGGTATGGGCTACCTCCCTCTACATAAGAGGTTAACCAAGGCGATTATAAGTTAGATCCTAAGGTAGCATTTAACCAAAACAGTGTTTCTGGATGTTTGTGACCTTCCATGGTTAAGGGCTTTTTTTGCTACTTTACTTACTTTATATAATCCACGCTGTTTACTAATAGAAAACTGTAGCATTCATAGAGTATTTGCCTGTATTTTTTTGCACCTTGTACCGTACCATTAGCATTAAAAGCTTCCTCAGAACAACAAGTCTTTGAAACAATCCTCTGGCCTCTGCTTGGCAACACCATGCGACCAGTTTAAAAGGAACACATGCTCCGAGCTCATGGCCTCTGGAAAGAGAGGAGCTCAGCTGTCATTGCAGAGACGTGTGAGGTGTGTCCTTGTGCGAGACAATCACATGAAATAAATGGGTCACGGGTTGAGGGCAAATCAAAAAGGCATTGTGGATTGTGATGTGGGAACTGTCAGGTGGACGGGGGTGTCTATTTTAATGAGCCAATGGCATCATTGCTTTGAATACGCAGAACTTTCACTATTTATCATAAAGTGCTTTTCCTTTACAGCTAAACTGCTGGCCCGTCTGTTTTTCGCTCATCGTCAAAGGTAAGCGCAGCAGCCAATGACCTTTTGTCAGTAGAAAATAGCAGTCAATTAGGCTTATTGTGAGCACCGCGTAGAAACCTCCAACTAGCACTGTGAGATGGAGAGACGGCAGTGACTGCAGCCCAGGAATCTACGTAACATTATCTACAATATTTGCCTGGGCCGTGTCAAGTCTAACTTTGCTAAAATAATGAAGGCGGCATTCCCTGAAACTTACACTGCCCTGGTATTTGCGTATGAGATGCACGCCCAGGTCGCCACTTTTGTCAAGGTCTTTACGTGACTTTTTGAACATGGCAGCCTAGTTTTGACTTTCACCTCCCGCTACTTTCTGGATTCTCGATTGCCTAGGTCAGCCAGCGCAATATGAGACTTACAAAATTATGGTTATTGATATGACAGCTGATAATGATTAACCTTTATAAAACGGTTGGCAAAGCCGCAGACTATTTATGGTGCAAGCTCTCTTTAAATAGTGTGCTTTTTTTTTTTGTTAAAATGTGCCCTTCGCTGCTAGAAAAACAAGAATAAAATAGACAAAAAAGCCGATATTCAGGCATACGTTGTGTTTGCATACTGCAGATCATCTGTATCTTGCCTGGATTCGTCAAACCAGTGAAAGCATGCAGCACTCAGGAAGGAATGGTGACAATGTGGTCAAATATAGCTGTACAACAGGCTCCAGGCTCCACCTCAGCTCTTTTTAAAAACACGTGCCTGGAAGAGAACAGAAACTTATTTCAAAATCAACAAGATTAAATACTTGCATATAGAATTAACTCACATGAAATACTAAAAATGTCTGGGCCACAAAACGGTTCTAATTGAGACGTAAATGTAGTGAGTTTGAAATGGTCGGTGAAACACTTTGTTTCTTCTCAGGAACGATACACTGCTGTGATGTCTGAGGGGTGAGTAATAACCTCATGATTTCTTCACAATTGATTACAGTACTCCAAATAATACAAAAAAAGAGAAAGAAATTCAACCTAAAGTAGGTATTAAAAGTGTCCTATTTTTATGCCCAAAATGAGGCTCTGAAAGATCACTTCAAACTTTTTTCTACACATAGCGTAAAGTGTATCCTGTACAGTTGAAGTGAATTCAAAGTTAAAATAAAAATAAAGAAGCAAAACATGAAAATACCCCAAATTTGCAAACCCTTAAAATGAATCATTTGTTGAATCTTCTTATGCACACAGCAGTAAGAATTGTGCTACAAATAAAGTTTGGATGTCCTAAGTTGACAGGCTTAGGTTGATGTCAAGTTAAAAAGGATCAAAGGTACAGCTCAGGGGAAGGGTACAAAAAAAATCCCCAAGCATCAAGTAGAAACAGCTACCAAAACCTGGGATAAATATGGAACAACAGGGATGCCACAAAACACACACTTTTCTCCTTAACTAACGAATAGGTAAGATTGATGGCAAGACTGAATAAAATTTCAATAAAGCCTGGTTGTGTTGTGCATCTTGCAGCCATTTCCTGTATTTTTCACATGCTTCGACTGCAGCACAGGACAGGATTCATGTCCCTTCATGAGGACACTGAAGTCTGGCTAAAATTTCCCCGAACCTTGTGGGGGAAATATGTATGCAAATATTTTCAAATTAAGATGAGGCAAAGTGAAAGGCTACTACCAAAAGGGCCTTTAACAAAGTCTTAGTTTAAAGTTGTACAGACTAATGCAAATAGTTTATGGCACTTTTTTGTATTTTGTCCTCAGATTTGCTTGTTTTGTAGTTTAATTGAATGTCGTAAATGTATGGAAAAAGTTTTGAAGTGATGAATCATTGTCTCATGTTACTCAATGAAGAGTAACTGTTGGTTTCTCTCTTTCTTTATTGTTTTATTACATGTTTAAAATGACTATTTCTGTGGTATTAATTGTTTTTCTTTATTTTGTGGTGGTTTTTGATCTCATGTGATGATGAAGACCGGTGAGTCAAAATGTTATGAAATTAAATTTACATAAATTACAATGGAAAATAATTCATAGTAAACGATGCAGAAACCTGACATGTTTCTTTTTTATTATTATTATCATAGAAAAAGCCAAAAAGGAAATTTGCAGCCACACGTCGACTGCTAATAAAAGTAAGTCTTGTAGCTCTGAAAGCCATATTTTTCCAAAGTATATAAATGGTGTCCCAACACAATCTGCAGGTTTGGAGCTCTTGTTTGATGAGTGAATCATGATTTGCTTTGTTGTTCACCTGCAGCTAAATGTCTCTCTTTCCCAGACATAAATAAAAAACTGACATTTCTTAAAATATCTGGTAAGATACAGCTGAAAGACTAGTCATAACATTTTTTAATAAACTCTTCGTTTCAGAGTTTTGTCCACATACAAGTCTAGTTTCTTCTGCTTATCCAGAGTCAGGTCGTGGGGATAGCAGCCTAAGTAGGGAGGTCCAGACTTCCCTCTCTCCAGCCGCTGGGACCAGCTCCTCTGGGAGAATCCCAAGGCATCGTCCCTCCAGTGTGTCCTCCTCTGGGTCTCCTCCTGGTGGTACATGACTGGAACACCTCACCAGGGAGGCGTCCAGGAGGCATCTTGACCAGATGCCTGATCCACCTCAACTGGCTTCTCTCGATGTGAAGGAGCAGCGGCTCTACTCTGAGTCCCTCCTGGATGACTGAGCTTCTCACCTTATCTCTAAGGGAGAGCCCAGCCACTGTACAGAAAGAAAAAAAAAACAGTCTTGGCCACTTGTGTCCGTGACTTCGTTTTTTCTGTCATGACCTCCACAAAGCTCGTGGGCTGTGACATTATCATGGCGGAGGGATTTGAGTGTCCCAGTGATCCTAGGAGCTATGCAGTCAGGGCCTTCATGCCCCTGGTAGGGTCACCCAAGGCAGACAGGTCCTAGGTGAGGAACCAGACAAAGCACAGCCCAAAGACCCCTTATGATACTGAAAACAGAGTTCCCTCATCCGTACGTGGGCCACCAGGGTCCCCACTCATGGACCCTCGGAGCTCAATCGGACACAGCCCGAAAAGGAGACGTGGGTCTCCCTTCCCATGGCCTCACCACCTGTGAGTGAGATGGGTGGTGACCGAGGGCGGGGAGCTTGGCAATCTGATCCTCAGCCACAGAAGCTGGCTCTTGGGACGTGAATCATATCAACACAGAGATTAAATGTAATACAATTAGCCTGGCACTTTCAGCAAGTGCTAAAAAGTGAGTTGCGTCCGAGTGAGTTAAATTATGTCCAGTCAAATATTTTGTTGGAAAACAAAGGGGTATGTATCAGAACATTGTAGTAGCTTTGCTAACATAGTTAGTGTCGGAGCAGCATATTTAGAATGTTGTACTAAATACGCTGTTATGAGAAAACTGTTCATGTCAGGGGGAAAAAGCACATCAGTGTTAACACTGGTAAGAATCATATTCACATCAGTAAAGTGGAGCATGTAACAGCAAGGAACCTGGATATTAGTTACTCTGATGCACTTTGCGGCTCCTGTGCTTTAAGAAGTGTGTGTTGTTTTAATTCAAGCCCGTTTCTAAATGACACAGATTGGTGTCAGCAGGAACAATAATCAAAACATTCTTGTTATATAGCACTTTTTGCAAGCCCCAGTTCCATTTACCAGCTCTCTAACTGTGGCCTCGTTGTGTCTTAGGGTAAGCTGCTGCAGAAGGCAGCTTCAATGCTGGTCGCTGAAAGTCAAGAGAAAGAACTGGAGAAGGAAAGAGTTGTGAATGAGAGCGTTCCTCCGCTCAAGCTGTCAGGACTGTCAGCCCAGGAACTCCAGGTACTCTAGCCGAAGATACCTCTAAGCAACGCGTCACTATTTGACATCCCTTTTGACTGCATCCTCTCCTTTTTTTTTTTTTTCCCCACACAGGAACTTTGCAAAGACTTGCACAAGAAGCTAGACGTCGCTGACGAGACGCGCTACGACATGCAAATTAAAGTCAACAAAAATGAGCATGAGGTACGCAGAAGGTTGGAGTCACGTTTTAGTTGATGCAGACGTGGCGGTCTTTCTTGAATGGGGGATGCTTGTTTGGCAGATTGTGTCACTGAAACAGAAGATCATCGAGTTGAAGGGGATGAAGAAGCCCAGCCTGAAGAGAGTGAAGAAGACCACAGACGACATGCTGGGCGCGTGCACGGACGCTACCAAACTCAAGAAGGCCGACTTCAAGGCAAACCTCAAGACGGTGAAAAAAGAAGACGATAAGGTAAAATGCCAAAATCCACGCAAATATAAAGAAAAAAGAAATGACAAAATTGCTCTCAATCGTTTATTTATTTTTTCTTTTCTTCTTCAAACAGAAGGAAGAAGTGACCGACTGGCGTAAGAATGTAGAGGCCCTCTCTGGGATGGAGGGCAGGAAGAAGCTATTTAATGCAGGACAATGAAACAATGCGCATATTAAATAATCAGTCATTTCCAAATGCTGACGTTACAGATCGCAGTCGTTGAGTCAAATCGTATTGTGAGCGTTTGAAAAGTTTTGAATTTCCTGCTGAAATGAAACGATCATAACAATGTTTAGTCGTGATTAAATTTAAATTACGATACCACTGCAGGAATAATAGCCAAAGTTTAATGCAAACTGAGATTGTGGTACAAAAAAAGAAAAAAAAGAAAAAAAGGTTTTACGCTATGGAAGTGCAGTATTTGTAGTGGACAGACGATGGTGCTGTCTCCCTATTTGTAATACACATTAAGCTGAATAAAGCACCATGACCAAATCTTTGAATTCTCACTCTTTTTCTTTGCTTTTTTTTTTATTTTTGAAAGATTAACCACTCAATTTGACCATCCAGGTGGCTTTTTTTTTTTCTTTTTTTTTTTAACTAAACTTTTACAACTGCAGTTGTCTTAAGGCACAAAAATAACTTACTAATCCTAAATATTGAACTTATGTCTTTCAAAATCAGATGCATAACCACATTCAGAAAATTTTCAAACACACATGACCATATCATATTGAGACTATTGTGTGCTTCGGCACAGCCTGGCATAGGGTGGTGGGAGAGTAGAGATATACGGTTTGTTGGCTGTCAGGACAGAAGACGCTATTTTAGTTGGCCACTCACAGAAGGCAATAGGAGCTATTAAATTTGAGACTTGAGATTAGTTCTTGTTATTTAAAGTCAGAGTCATATCATATCAACTTGTTTTCCGCAGAGATTAAATATAAGGTACGTTAATCTCTTTGTTTAATGACGATGCGGCATAGATTTAATAATTTACAGATATATTTCACCGAATGCAGTTTGTTTTAAAAAAAAAAAAAAACAAGCTAAAAATTTGAGTTTAGATTACATTGGCATATTTAGCAGAAAGATACATTTTAGTTTACTGTTTATACATTAAAGTGCTGCAAATATACAGATTTTTAACCCCAAATTTAGATATTTTAGACAGTATTGTGACTTTTTATCCAAGTAATAGCTGAGATTGCAAATTTTCAAAAACAAAACAAAAAAATCCTAACTTGTGCTATACATTTAGTTTACACAAACTAAATCTGAATGTGATTTTTAGATAGCTACTCTAAACTTGGATAGAGCCCAAATTGGATTCAAAAAGGAAAATCATTCCAAGTATTCACAGCACTTGAGCATGAAGTGTTACTAATTTAAAGGCTCAGAGTCAGTGTGACGGAGCTCCAAGGTCTGGATGACTGAGAGAAACTGATGTCAATAAAATGTGTGTGACTGCAGACAAACTTCAAAATACATTTTATTTGATCAAATCAACATGGAATTAGACTGTGATTTTATACTGCAATAACCATCAAGGCAAATGATGTAACTATCACCTAAACTGATAATAGTAAAAGGTCTAATCTTTCAACAGGAGCAATAGACATGTCTGAAGCGTAAGTGACAATGTTTTTCTGATATCTGTGAAAGAATATTTATTATACAAAAAAAAAAAAAAAAAAAAATAACCCCAACTCCCTTTTCCCTTCCTCCCTTTTTTCCTCATGTCATAACATCCAACACAGACCGGTAAGGAATCGATACATTTGTTGCAGCTCAAATTAAATCAAAATAAGAATAAAATTACTTTTTTCGATTTTGTCTTTAAGAGAAAATCAAAGATCTCTGCATCTCGAAGGCTATATCTTAAGGTAGTGTCTCCTTTTATGAAGTCTTTTTTTTTTTTATCCAAATGGGGGATTGTTGGATCTCTTCTTTTTTTTAATTTTTTTATTTTTATACCTGACAGACCAAGCTGCTGAAAACAGCAGCTGTGATGTTGGAGAAGACCAAGGAGGAGAGGATTCAGCAGAAAGAAGTTACTCTCACAGAGAAGGTTCCTCCTCTCCAGCTGTCTGGTTTGTCTGTTCAGGACCTCCAGGTGAGCGCATCGGAGGAAGACTCATTCAGATGTTTTGCAAACAGCTAAATCACTGTGGCGTAGGTTGCATTCGACACTAGCTATAACTGTAATCATAACTTTCCAGACTTTGTGCAAAGAGCTGCACCGCAAGATAGATGTGGCAGATGAAGAACGGTACGACATCGAAGCCAAGGTGGCCAAAAACATCAAGGAGGTCTGGATTCATTCCTTCATTTCGTCTAGTTTAAGTGCCAGTGAATTCTATTTATTGTTTGCTTTTTTTCACATTAATGATGATGATGAATGAATAGATCTGCAAAGTTCTTGAACTACTTGAACTACTGTCTGACCGATCAACAGAGTCAGTGAAAATATCAGCAGATCTTACTAAACGTGTTCTTTGCACTTGAATTTTTACATTTGAATCCACAGATCGAGGATCTCAATCGGAAGGTCTTTGATCTGAAGGGTAAGATGAAGCGACCCGCTCTGAAGAGAGTAAAGATCTCTGCGGACGCCATGCTGGGAGCTCTGCTGGGTTCAAGGGTTAAAGAGAGCGTGGACTTTAAAGTCAACCTTAAGACTGTGAAGAAAGAGGAGGAAAAGGTAAATGAGCGCATCTTAACGGCCACAGCATCTACAGTTATGTGAGAGAACTAGAACACCCCGTCACCGAATCAGTTCATTATTCAGAAACATTCACATATCAAATTCTAATTTTATTTCTAACCTTTGGAAAAGAAAGTAATTTAACTGCACTTGGCAAAAAATTCAAATAGTTTTCCTCCATTTACCACATTTCTTGTTTTATTGCTTGCTTTTTACTTAATTGCAAACATCATTCTACAATGTTTTACAGTCATTTTTTTGTCCATACTTACATATGTATGGTGTGTAGTATTTCTCAAAACTGCTGAGACTTTTTTTTATGTTCTTTGCCTAATCAGAAGGAGGAAGTGACAGACTGGAGGAAGAACGTGGAAGCCATGTCCGGAATGGAGGGCAGGAAGAAGCTTTTTGATGCCAACCAGTAGATTGGTCTTTGTGGACATTTTGATGATAAATTCAGTTTTACAGTGTAAGAAATTGTAGAAGACCTTGGAGGGATTGTTCTTCCATAGAATCAGCAAAGACACGAGACAGGATTCAGCATGCATGACTGTATCTGCAGACTTTACATGTGATATTCAAAATTACTTAGATTATTAAAGAAAAAGTAATTGCAGCAATTTCGTTCTTTTTTTTTGCATTCGGGTTAATTGCACTGTTTTGTTTTGTGGTTTTTGCACTTGTGAAACATTTGAACTGCTTATATGTCCACCCTAAAGAAAAAGAAAATGTTTCTTGACCTTAAAAAGCCTGAGGATAACAAAGTTAATAAAATGTTCTGGTGAAAACTTAAAGCTGATGCTGTAGTTCTCTTTTTGTATGCCTGTTTTATGAGGCTGACAATAACAGACAGGCAAAGAAGAAACAATGTTCACCTGCAAATATCTAAATCCTAAACATCACTGCAGCAGAAGACCACAGAGGAGAGAAGAGAAGAGTCTTTCAACATGATTTGTGTGTATAAATATATATACAGTATATTTATATTTATATAAGTCACCTCTTTATAGTTTAAGTGTAAATGTTTGATTTTGGTCTCATCTGACCAGATTAACTTTCCATATTAAACACATGGCTAATGACAAATTTTAATCATCTAATGCCATTGTTTCTTTATTTACCATTGGCTGATCATCTTGCCATTCTTTCATACACATCATGTTGGTGGAGTGCTCAACTAATTGTAAGCGTAAACACATTCCACCATCTAAGCTGTGGATTCCTGCAGCTCCTCTAAAATGTGGCCATGGGACTCTGGGCTCTGATTCATGCTCTCCCGTCCCACTCCGTCGTTTTGAGTGCAATGGCAACGTTGTGATAGGCTTGCAGTCGTGCTCTTGCATTTGCATTCTGCGAAACTGTATTGTAAACCTTGTCTGCCGCGTTCCTTCGTCCTCGTGATGTTGTTCGTTTGCTGATGTTCTCCGACAAGCCTCAGTTGCACTGATTTTTATGTGTCGGTCTTCAAATAAAAGAGGCCCTCTGCACCTTTAAGACTTGTAAAAAAATTTTACCAACATTTGTCTTCTCCTTTCTCTTCGCATCAGTGCATTACTGTCTTTCATGTACAATCCCAACAAAATCACAAAAGATTTTTTACAGACAATGTTCTTAGTTATGTGAATGTGTGTATTCTTTGGTGTGTGCAGCCTTTAGTGTGAATCCAAGTGCCAGGCTGAAATCACACTGGCTCAGTTTACAAACCATCAAGCCTCACAGACCACCTGTCCTTGTTCCTCTGCAGGCCAAAATAAAACCAAGTTAACCTTTGGCTTTTGTCTTTCCTCAATGCAGCCTGTGCAAAGTGTTATGAGACGACTGCCATGATACGCAGCTGCAAATATAAACAAAAATGGTGACACAATTTGCTAATGGAAAATGCACGTGACCTATAAATACATATCTGCTTTGCTTTGCATGGCTAGAGAAAGGAAAAAGACATTTTAAGGAAAAAAACCAAGATGGATCACTTTGAGTCAGTTTGAAACATTTGGGAACGAAACACCAGATTTAGTCGATATTAACAGACGACTAAACAGATAATCTGGGGTAGTCCATGTTACTTCTGGACCTCTTGAACCATGCGGTTTTCCTATAAATAAAAACGCTGCCCAAACGAAGGAGGTAACTCTAACTTCTTCCCTTCTGCTCCACTCCCTGACATCTTCATCTAAACTTTTCCAGCTGGCCCCGCTCTGTCACAACTCCGACCTTGACCCCCCCCTCTAAGGACACGCTGCCATTTCCACTAATAGATGTGGCAGAAATCGTGTTTAAACATACCCAAATGTCCGAACCCACGGAGCGGGCCTTATGACGGCCCCCCCACCCCTTACGCAGCTCAAATATTGTTGTGAACCCCCGTATATGTCACTGTTGGTGGACGGACAGAGGTAGTAAAACAGATACGACTCTATTTTAGTGAGCCATTCTACTTTGGAGGAGACACTATAAATTAGAGAGATGTGTTTTGTTTTGTTTTCAGAAAGCACAAGGAGCTCCTTGAGGTTGGATCGCCAGGCGGTGTGTTGCTAGTTCCTATTGGTACTTGTGCTTTCATTGTTTGACTCAGTGTGAGTATATTTCTCTTTACTTCGCAGCATCCAGCAGCGGCTGTCACGGTTCTTTACGTCAGAGCAGCATCTTGTTCTCTCTCAGGCCGTCTGAGCGGGCAGCAGTGTTATTGTTTAACATTAGCAGCTGGTTGAACAGAGTCTTCTCACATGCCTGCGGATTATCTGGTCACTTAACTGCTTTGTCGCCCACGGTGAACCTCTCATCACATATATTAACACTTGCACTGCTTGGACTCCTCAGAGGACATTCGCTTTAAACCTTTCCAGGCGTTTAGGAGGCGTGCAATTCAAAACAATTTAGCTTTAGCGACCAAATGCATTTGTAATTTGCAGGAGTTTTTAGACGTGCGTTTAACTTGCAACAATTCATTGATACAAAGCATGCAGAACGTCTTATAAGGCAGCAGTGAAGCAGCAATGTGTTTATTTATTTTAATGGATTTATTTCCCCCATTCTAGAGCGGTGGTTTAAGTCAGTCATGTCGGACGGGTAAGTGCTGTCTCCTCTCGTGTGTTTTTCCCCACTGGTTATTGTGTTGTGTAAGATGTAAAACTATAATATGTTTCATTTCTCTTATGAATGTCACCATAGAGAGGTAAGTATCAGTTATATCCATTTCTACTTATGTTTCGTGCAAGGCAGAAGGTGGAAATAAATATTATTTATGTGTGAATTACAGAAAAAATCTAAGATCTCCTCCTCCAGAAAGCTGGGGTTAAAAGTAAGAGTTTTAAGTTGTCTGTGTTGTTAATATTATTATTTTTGGTTGTGTCAAATGTTTGGCTATTTATTTAATTGATTTTATCCCCTAAGCTTATTTTCGATTTGTGCAAGAATGTTGTCAACTTCTCTAACTACAATAGCTATGGAGCAGTTTGCATGCTGCAGTGTGCAGACCGCAGGATGAGAAATAATAGGTTCATGATTGCCTCGAGACACACTTTAGTCTTAAAGGTGTACATTGCAAGCACATTTTTAAAAATGAAATCTGTGCTCTTTGGCATTTGTCATAAATATTGTATGTACTTACAAGTAAAAAAAAACAAAAAACGGGGGGGAAAAAAGAGGATAAATGCTGCATTTTTATGGATTTTCACTCTTAGATCAAACTTTTGGCAGTCGCTACTCAAATGCTGGAGGAGGAAAAAAATCAGAAGATAAAGGAAAAAGAAGCCGTGCTGGCAGAGAGACTTCCTCCGCTGAATCTTTCTGGTCTGTCTTTACAGGAACTGCAGGTATTTCTTTTCAACCACAAAACCCGTTTACGTCCGGATTAGTCCCAGTCTCCTTTCGGCAAGTTACTCACTATTATTAAATGTACCCTGATGTTATTTTCTTTTTTTTAATTAAAGGATCTGTGCAAAGAATTGCACCGCAAGATTGATATAGTAGACGAGGAGCGCTACGATGTTGGCCTGAAAGTTTCCAAAAACAATGTGGAGGTGAGATCATTAAGACAGAACAGCAATGCAAGATGAAGGTCAGTTCACTTGTCCATGTATTTTTAAGCCTTAAATTAAGTTTCAGTCTCTAAAATACCACCAAAATTATTACCTTTGGCCTGATAATACAATAAAGTAAAACTTGAAATGAAACTTTGTGAAGCTGAGGCGAAGATCCATGCCCTTAAAGATAAACTAGTATTTTTGTACGCTTTTAAATAATGTCATAAAATATTCCGAAACACAATTTACAGTGGCGAAATAAAATAGTGGCTTTTTTGTTCTTCTCCATTTATGCCAACTTGGTTGTAATTTGAGATTTTTACCACAAGATGTCACTACACCCTACATTTTTGACAGCAGCTGAAAACCACACAAGCATGTTCACAAATCAGACTTTGCATGATGGAAGCAAAAAAAAAAAAAAAAAGGGCAAAATAAAGTCAATAACTGAAATCCATAGCTCAACTGGAAACATCCTGCAGCCGCACCACGGTGGTATGGCGACATCTCACAGCTTGACTGTACATTATGTGAATCTTAAATAACACCACTGAGTAATACGCCTATGAAAGATGCAAATTATCTTGAGTAATGAGGTAGAATGATATAATCACGTGCTCCGTTTGGGCAGATTGAAAACATGAAACTGAAGATTACTGAGATCCAGAGTAAGTTCAAGAAGCCTCACCTGCGGAGAGTGAAGATCTCAGCTGAGGCGATGCTGAGCGTTCTGCTGGGCTCCAAACACAAGGAGTCGTTTGACTTCAAGGCAAACCTCAAAACTGTCAAGAAGGAGGAAGAAAAGGTGAATCTGGTTTTTATCCACCTGAATATTGTTTTCTGATTTATATATATATATATATATCAAAACTGTCAAGAAGGAGGAAGAAAAGGTGAATCTGGTTTTTATCCACCTGAATATTGTTTTCTGTTTTTTTAATTTTTTAAATATGTTTTTGTCCAATTTGTTTTGTTCTCTATCAGAAAGAGGAGGTTACTGACTGGCGTAAGAACGTGGAGGCCATGTCTGGGATGGAGGGCAGGAAGAAGCTCTTTGACGCTTCTGGCAACTGAAGACAAAAACACTAGCTTTTCTGTTTTATAATATTTCCAAATTCTGTAAAAGACGCTACTATAACGTAACATCATCCGCACATTGTACTGCTGAATGCAAAGAGACACTTCAGGAAGACTCGAGGTTTAGGGAAATTATCGTCGCATCAACAACGACGCAGCAGAAATGTGCTCTTTCTTCCAGCAGATGGCAGCAGAGCTCTTTAACTTTTAAGCACCTCTGGAAACTTTGGACGTTCAGAAAAGTTTGGCGATTTCAAACAATATTATTTGCTGTTTAGAAACAGTTCTCAGTTGTAGCAAACTGACTTGATGTGGTACAGCTACAAAAGTAGCATTGGCCAATAAAAGTGCTTCTAAAATAATAAAAAAAAGATATTTCTGTTAGTTTCTGTATATTCATATCCTCCACAAAAAAGGGGATTATGTGTTATGTTCTATTTATATCTAGAAATCCTCTTTGAAAGCATATTTGATCAAGTTTATTTTGACCTATCATGATAAAAATAAATAAATAAATTACACACTTTGTCACTTCTGGGCTTTTAATTTAAAAAGGATTTGAAGTTTGAAAATAATTTTAATCTAACCATACATATCACACTACATAACTTTGTCTTACAGATGCATCAAAATAAATTAAATACAACTAAAAATCCCATTATTCAGTTGGGAAAAGTGACACTTGCTTACAAACCAAATTAATGATAATTAGATTGATACATAATGTCATGTTCATTATAAGGATTTTGGCCTTTTTCGTTCCCTCAATTCTCCCTTTTATCTGCAAGTTTCCTGCTCTTATACTTCCTAAACTTTTCCATAAGGTAAGCCATAATAAAGCCATAAGTTAAAAATAAACGCTTTGAATAAAATAAAAAATAAAAAACATACTTTTAGAAAATATTTCTTCTTATGAAGAAGTACAAGATTCCAAAATGGAAAAAAAATTGGGCAAATTCTAAAAAAAAAAAAAAAAAAAACTTTAATTCCTAGATAATTCGTAAACCCCATGAATTTAAAGAGGATGTACTTCGATATAAATATATATATATATTTTTGCGTGTCTGTAAACTGCACTATCAGATTTCAGCTGCTCCTCTTGAGACAAACCAAGGAAGCATCACAGGTGAACCCTCCTCAGAACTTCTAAGAACTTCACACCTCATACATGTGAAGTACGAGAGATGGAGTCTAAGAATGGAGAGTCTATTTCAGTGAGCCACTCACATGAGCCCTGAAATCTATATATCTGCCCTCTTTCATCCCCTTGAGTCACACACAAGGGAACTCCTGAGCATTGAAACTTCACTTTTAAAGGTAAGAAAATCTTCTTACTACAAGAAGGCAAAACAGTGTATCAGACAAAAGACACATCTTTAAAGTAGATGTGGCAGAGATATTGTTCCATATATCTCTATTTTTACCCTAAAAAGGGTGAAGATTAAAGTTTACGTCTTCTTATTTTTACTTATTCACATTTTAGTTGCAGTTTTAAGTGATCTTCACGTTTAGGTTCATTTCTAATTTCCAATGTTTATAGTCAATATGTAGAAAATTACCAGTGCTTTTTACGCCATCTGTCTGATTTACAGACACAACAAGGAGGAAGTAAGGACTTCTATCATGTCTGGAACGTAAGTTCAACCCCAGAAATCCTATTCTTCACCACTTATTGACAACAATTAATCAGTTTTTCTTTTTTGCTTTTTGCACGATGGACACAAATGTTCCCCTCAACAGCCCTTCGGTGAGTCCAGATGGTTTCTATGGGTTTATGCTGATTTTTTTTTTTTTTTTTTTTTTTTTGTACAGGCATGTCAGCAACTAAAAACAATGTATCGTAACAGCTTGGGGCCTTTAACTCCACAAATACATTGTGAGAATTAAGAAAGTACATCAAGCCAGATAGACACCAATCAATCATACCAAGAAAATGGTTTGCTTTATGTTTAGCTTTTATGCTTTAAAAATGCTTCCACCGTCACTGTACGGAGATTTTTAGAAGCACGCAAAAAGTGATGCACACCTCAAACAATGTAAACTTAATCTTGTTTCATTCTGTCACAGAAACCTAAGCCAAAAATCTCTGCATCCCGCAGATTGTTCTTGAAGGTATGCCCTGTATAAATAATGTCCAACTTTGCCAAAGTATATCCACAACCATTAAATAGTATGTTTTTCTCTGTATGTTTTTTTTTCTTGTTGTTGTTGTTGTTGTTTTTATTTCCAGACCAAACTGTTAAAGAAGGCAATGACTATGCTGGAGAGTGAAAAGCAAGCCAGAATAGCTGATAAACAGAGGATCCTTGATGAAAGACACCCAACCCTCCAGCTGTCAGGCCTTTCCATGCAGGAACTACAGGTACACCTATAACCCTTGATTTCGTGTATTATGATTTTGAAGGTTGAAGATGTAGAGAAAAATTGCATGCATTCCAGCTTGCCAATTTTTTAAATAGATCAGTTGCTCCAAATGTATTTTCGTCTTACATATTTAATATCTGGTCATCAAACTTCAAAGTTATGGGTTTTATTTGGATAGATGATTAAAATGTGGGTTACCCCCAAATCATTGAAAAAAATGTTATTTTAAAAGCTCCCGGAGAGAAAAATATTTATCATCGAGAAATAATAAAATCTTTAAACCTAAGTTTATTTGATACATTATTTTCTAAATAAACACAAAATAGTTTCAGTTTATTATATAATAGAAGTCGGAACATAAATTGTTCTCATCATTCTTTAACCTTCTTACATATTGTTCCTATACAACTGCATTTTATAATACTTTTCATTAGTATGCAATGCGACAGGTCGAAAAAACAAAAGTGTATAATTGGCGAAGTAAAACACGTCTTATGTCTGGACTTTGACTGGGCCACTCTGACATATGAAGATGTTTTGATCTGAGTCATTTTATTGCAGATCTAGCTGTCAGCTAATTACCATTGTCCTGATGGTCGGGTAAACCTCAGGCAAAAGATTTGAATCAAATTCAAATCTTTTGCATCTGCTAAGAAGCTTTGCTCCAGTATTTAGCTCCATTTGTTCACATCAACTCTCGTTAGCTTCCACATCTTTAATCTTTATTTTGTTGTTAGCTAACTTATGTTCTCTAAGCCTAGCGTCCTTCAATGAGCCTGTTAAACAAAAATGTTTCTGTCCACAGAATCTTTGCAAAGAGATCCACCAAAAAATTGACAAGGTCGACGAAGAGCGCTACGACATTGCTAGCAAAGTGGCAATAAATGAGAAAGAGGTGAGGGATTCCAGTGAATACGGCAACATCCACGTTTATTGGGCATTCTGGTGAAGACGTGCAAAAAGCTTTGAAATAATTCCATCTTCTATTGAAGAAGCAAAAGATCTAACATATTTCTATTTATTCATTTTTGTAAAAGAAAGAAAAAAAAAAGGAAAATAATTGTTATAAATTAATAAAACTATCCCTGCCACATTTACTCACATTCTAAATGATTGTTGTTCAATAAATGCAATCAAGCGTTTTCTTAATTTGGACAATGCATTTTTGATTTTATCAGAATATCTGAATTTTTACATCATAATCCATTTCCTGGGACATAAAACATAATGTGACAAAGAGACCTATTAACTTGTTCATTAACCTTCAGAAATCAGAAAATAGCAACAAGAAAAAGAAGGAAAAAAAAAATCTCCAGAGCATTGCCATTACGGAACCACAACAAACAGGGACATCATGGTGTCACCAAGGCTCCGAAGCAACAATTCATTTTGAACACGCTTCCTAGAGACAACTTTCCGTTTCCAGAATCACACATCTATAAGAGACACATGCGATCTACGCACAGCGGAAATTTAAAACCTTGTGTTTAATTGTAAAGACGGGTTTGTGGTTTGTCTTCCACAAAGATACAGAACTTGTCTCAAAAGGTCTTTGAGCTGAAGGGCAAGATGAAGAGACCGAACCTGAGGAAGGTGAGGGTGTCTGCAGGAGCCATGCTGGGAGCCCTGCTGGGGGCAAAGGTAAAAGAGTCAGTGGACTTCAAGGCCAACCTCAAGACCGTGAAGAAAGAGGAGGAAAAGGTAAGAGTGCAGGATGTAGACGTGCATGTTAGGTCGAATGTTCATTTAAGTCGCTTAGACTGTATGCATTTTTCATTAAATGCATACAGAATTGAATAAAAAATTGTATCTAATGCCGCAACGTTAAGCAAGCAACCGTCCACATCTCACCGACCTTAAAATCATCTCAAGTGTTTAATCAGGGTGAACCGATTCAAATGTTCTGCTCTGATGCCACAGAAAGAAGAAGTCACTGACTGGCGTAAGAACGTGGACGCCATGTCTGGGATGGAGGGGAGAAAGAAGCTGTTTGATGCTGCCCAGTAGATTTGTGATGGATGTCAGTCACTTTAATCGCAGCTGTAAATTAAGAAAAGTGTAAACACTGAAACTGTTTGGGTTTGTAAGTGACAAAGATGACAATGAAAACTTTGGGATCATTTTTGTTGAATACACATGAATGTATCATCTGTCTCTGCTCCATTTAAGTAATTTTATCTCACTATTTCACCCCATCTCTTCGTTGTCGTCTTCATCATCATTGACTTCAAAAAGAAAAAGTCATCTATAAATTTAAAACAGTCTTAAGATTGTCCTAAAAATCTTATTCTCCTTTTTTTTTTTGTTGGGACTGAAAGGACAGTGCTTATTTATTTTTATAACAGTTAAGGCTGTGCAAGAATGGCTGATCACGTTTAACCACTGAGGTGCTTACCCTTGAAATTATATGGAAAACGATTGTGCATTTTTGAGATAAACCAGTCTTATGATTTATGTCTAAAAGTACATGTGAAACATAATCAACATGCTATTGCTTTTACTGAGAACTCTTACTTACAAAATATCAGTATATCCTCAAATATACTTGTAGTACCTTCGCTGTATTTTCAAGGAGTCTTACATAAAAATGCTTCAATTCACACATTAGAACTGTTTTATAACAATATGTCCAACATTGTTGTAGGAAAACCAGTTTTCTTTTTTTTTTTTCCTTTTTTTGCTCTCTGCAAAAATCTTAATAAATCACATCCTTATTTCTGGCTTTGTCTGCTTTGTTACACTGTAATCTGTAGAAGTTTGCTTGAAGCCTATTCCACTAATGTGTAAAAAGTCTCATTTCGCATTGCTGTCAATGATTTTGCATTTTTAGAGGAAATGTGGCTGTCTTCCAGTGACGTGGCTAATAAGCACTGCAAGAAAAATTGCTGTAGGCTAAAGGGTTAAGTTGGCAAGTGACATGTTCGCTGGTGTCTTGTTAGCAACTTTTAGTTCAGGACAAAATTCAAAGGGCTATTCCAAGGTCTTTTAAGAATTCTCTGACGTGTGACAAGTTGCTCTCAATTAAATTAAATTGGAATTAAATATTTACTTTAAGCCATTTTATTGCAACTTTGATCAGCTCCCTTGTCCCTGCTGAAGAACAACCTCCCTCCAGATGGTGCCCATCCCCCAGCGGTCATCAAGGAAGAGGCGTGGTACACCTGAGACAGGATGGCAGGTGTCACAAAATTCATAAATATATTTTTTCAGTACATGTCGAAAGATTAATTTAACAGATGAAAAAAAAAGTTCAGAAATTGGAAACATTTTAGATTTCTGCAACTTCTGAACTAATGCTTATGCGAATCTGAGCATAATTTTTCAGCCTTTTCTACATGTCATTGTTTTGCGCATTAACAAACATGGCTATTTTATTTGAAAGGCTAAATGTTTGTTCATGTGTTTATATTAAAGTAAAAGCTCTTTTTCTCCTCCCCCAGCCTACATTTTTCTGAAGTCGGAGTCTGCATGTTGAATACATTGGCTTTTCTTCCTTGTTAGGATAGTCTCGCCTAGGGCGCCATTATCGCTAGAACCGCCCATGTCCGCTACTAGTACTGACATGATTATAATAATAGATGTACTGTACTCCTACTTCTACAAACAATGTTGTAAATATCTTTACAGAAACGCATTACCCCTCTAACTCATGGAAACAAAAACAAACATGTTCACAGTGCGGGAGCTGCGAACCCCTCTTCCTCTTGCTCTCTGTTCTCCTTCCCCTACCGCGAGCTTGCCTGAACCGTTTGTCCCCCTCCTAATATGGGCATAATAGACACCGGAGGGAACGCCCACAAAGGGCGATGCAGCTCTCCGATTGGACGGCCGCTACATTAATCACCAACGCACCAAGCGGACGTTGCTGTGGCCTGGCGATTCTTGTCAACATTGACGAGAGTGTCGACGGCATTTCTGTCGGGGTTTTTTAACTCCACCGGGGTAAGGTGATGCATTTTATTTGATACAATTCGACTGTTTCTGGTAAAGATTAGAAATTACATGCATACACCGGCCTTGTTGCTTTACTGAACGGCTGTGCAGCATTAACTGTGCCGGTGTTCACCCATCCTTTTAGCTTCACCATTCATCAGTAATGTTGTGGATGAGGCTGATACTGTTGTTTTGATCCTATTTCTCAATAAGGATAATTGATGAGGCAATGTCGACTCCTTCAGCAGGTCTCTATTTTTGTCTAGCATTGACTAAGAAGTTCTCACTGCTTTTAAATTGAGATCACCCACCTGTATTAGTATTTTTTAAACCTTTCTTTAACCAGATAAAAAGCCATTGAGATCTCAAGACCTCTTTCTTAAGGGTGACCTGGCCTAGAAGGGCAGCAAATAAGCAGAAATAGACATTAGAAATAGAAATAGAACAAATAAGCAGAAGTAGACATTAGAAATAGAAATAGAAAGAACTACTGGACTTCAAAAAATAAAGTGCAGTAGTTGTAACAATAATAATAATTAAAAAAAAGGCCACTTAAAATTAGAAACACAGGCACAGGATGTCCCCCTGTCTGTTTTTAAAAAGTTGTCACCCGCACCCAGCTTTGTTTCGTTTCCATTAAGTAATATGCATCACTCCTCTGCTTCTAGTTCTTCGGATGTCTAAGTACAGACTGGTTCTGCTGAGGCATGGCGAGGGCGCCTGGAACAAGGAGAACCGCTTCTGCAGCTGGGTCGACCAGAAGCTGAGCGAGGAAGGGGTGAAGGAAGCCCGGGACTGCGGCAGGCTTCTCAAGGAGCAGGGATACAAGTTCGACTTGGTGTTCACCTCCCTGCTCAGCCGCTCCATCCACACGGCGTGGCTGGTGTTGGAGGCCATGGGCCAGGAGTGGGTCCCCGTCGTCAAGTCGTGGCGGCTCAACGAACGCCACTACGGAGCCTTGATCGGACTCAACCGGGCAGAAATGGCTCTGCAGCACGGCGAGCAAAAGGTGAAGCAGTGGAGAAGGAGCTACAACATCTCTCCGCCTCTGATTGATGAGTCCCACCCTTACTATACGGAGATCTACAACGACCGTAGATACGCCACGTGCGACGTGCCGAAGGAGAACCTCCCCCGAGCGGAGAGCCTGAAGGAGGTTCTGGACAGGCTGCTGCCGTACTGGAACAGCACCGTGGTCCCGGAGATCCAGAAAGGCAAGACCATCCTCATTTCTGGTCACGGGAACAGCTGCAGGGCCATCCTTAAACACTTGGAAGGTAGGCAGTACGCCACTGGGTTGAACTTTTTCTTTTCTTTATACAGATGTAGTGAAATCATCTTCTTTAAAGATCACTGTTGCTCATCAGAGTCACTGAACAAGGAAGTACATAAAATATTTCAGGTCCAAAAATGGAAGCTTGAACTTTTCCAGAAAGGTCAGGAAGTTTATGTTACATTTAAGTGTAATATGAAATCCATGCTGACCTTTTACTACACTTGCAAGCATCAGGGTCTGAAGGGGGGCCATGCCTCATTCATCAGCTTCAATATTCGTAATCATCATGAATTTTTACAGGACCTCACCTTTCCAAAAATATTTTGCATTATTAGTAAGCAAGAATATTAATTGAACGCATGCAAATGGATATGAGGAGATTCTACGTATTGTGCAAAATGTACTTTTTTTTTGTCATGTTTTCCTGTGCAGCCTCTAACTGGTTGTCTTCCAGGATTGTCCCGGGGTAGCTTCTTCCCCCTGGCTGAAGTATTCCCACAGCATAATACTGCCACTACCACGTGTCACGCTAGAGATGGGGTGTTTAGGGAGATGTGCATTGTTGGATTACTCTCAACGCAAACCAAAAAGTTCAAGTTTGAGCTCATCTGACCGTTTGCATTTCAAATGTTGTTTTGGTCAAAACAAAGCTGCACCTGCACCAGAAACGTTCCTGGACGTTTCTGGTTTCATGGACCAGAAACGACCATGAAGAGGTTTCTGGTTGAAATGTGACAAAATGTCAGAGGAAGTAAAAAGGAGTGTAATTATTTTTCTCAAGGCACAGGAGACGCCTCCACCTCCCACTTTAGACGGGTTTATGAAAATAAGAAACTCCCCCAACCTGTTATTGCTACCGCATTTATTCCAGTTCATTCTGTAAGTGATGAGTCTCTTGATCTGTTTTCAACCACCGTCTCCATGGGAACGGGGGACTTTTCCACCTACATAAGAGTTCACCTGCCCACTGCAGTCGTGCTGTCAGTGTGTAGGGGGAGGGCTGTTTGACAAAAACTTATTAATATTACATAAAACTATTCAGTTTGACTCAGTTTAGCTTGTTATTTTTATTCTGATACTCAACAAAAAGGTCATCTCAAGGTAACTTCACAATTGAGTTTTAACTTGTGTACAAGAATATAAAGTGAGTCGAACACAGTTGGTAAGCTACATGACTCCTATAGGGTAAGCTTTATCAACATGGGAAAGTAAAAAATTGAAATTTTTACTTTCAACTGTCAACTTACTAAAATGGTCGTTAGTTTGTGTGCAACGTAACTTTGACCGTAGTTGATGAAGAAACATTGTAATAGATTAACTGCGAACCGACAACGATTAACTACATGAATCATTTCAATTAATTTGACTTCTGTTCAACAGGTGTTTCGGACGAAGACATCGCCAGCGTGACTCTACCCACTGGGGTGCCTGTGCAGCTAGAGCTGGACGAGAACCTCAAACCAGTGAAGCCTCGCCAGCTGCTGGGAGACCAGGCCAAGATTCAGGCCGCCATTAAAAAGGTGGAGGACCAGGGCAAGGCTAAACAAGCCACTTGACCACATGCACACACACACACACACACACACACACACACGCGCGCCGCCTTTACCGCCTACTGCCTGGATTATTACATCCGGCGAAAAGCTACAATCTTAAACAGACTTGAATTATTCTGTATTGCAAAATTAGCCAATGACAACAACAACAACAACTCATTGCAGTTGTGAGGCTCCTAGGTGTCAATGTTACACTTGCAACAATGTGTGATTGTTGGCTTAAGCAGGATACACTGGAAATGTCGGAGATCGGTAAATCAATGTGTACTCTTTAACTGTTTTAGCAAGCTACTGGACTGTGTTTTGTGTGTAAATGTTGAGGGTAAAACTCTGCTCCTTGTCTTATCTGTTTATGTGTAGACCTTAATTTATTTACTTATACTTTTCTACAGAGAGTAATGAAGAGAAGAAAAAAAAAATCAGTGAAAGCTCATATTAGTCTTTTAAAGTGTTTGTTGCTGTTACATTAGGACTCGTTTCCTTTTTTTTTTTTAAACCTGTGTTTTTGGTATTTAACCTGCTTTCTGTTGCAGAGCTGCAGATAGTCTGCCTATTTATTAAATGACGCTCAATATATTGTTAAAATATGCCATTACAATGCCACATTTGTATGAAATAATCATACATTTGAATTGCACAGTGGTTTATACACTGTGATTACTTCTGGTACAGAACAAAAATGTGGATTGTTTTTTTGTTTTTTTTTCATTAATACATTGGTATGAACTGGTTGTGATCTGCATTTTTAGTAAGGAGGTTTTCAAATTTAAGTTACCTTGCTGAATGTGCCAATTGAGAAAAGTAAGTCTTATTTTGTGCAAATATAATAATTGGTTAATGTAAGCATCGTTAAGGTTTTTTTTTTTTTTTATACTTTTCAAGTCAAAAGTATGAGTGACGGTACAAACTGTGTATACTCATTGTCATAAAGCAGAACTCTGTTTATTTTATGCTGTCTTGTATCTCTTGTTTGTGGATGCAATTTGTGCAATACCTGTATTTTCATGTTGTTTCACTGTTACTTTGTTCCCCTGAACTACTTTGCCGCAAGAAGGAAACAGGCGAGTCATGGATGTGCAAATACTTGAGTGTCGACAGCACTGATGTTTGTAGTTTCAGCTAATTTTAATCCTACAGATGTTACTGGATGAACGATTCCCATGTAATATGAAAGTTCTAATTTTTGTTCGTGTATATTTGTGTTTTTTTTTTATTTCTTTTTTTTATGTTTTTTGCTGAGCTTTGTCACGTCAGGAGTATATTTAATTTATGGTGAGGCAAATTATATTGGAAACGGATCAGAAAACGATTTGATCGTTTGTGTCGTTCGTTTGTTGGATTCTGGTCGCTTACGGAAGCCTGGAGGCAATAAACAGCCGTGGGATACAACACATGAACCCAGACCAGTGCAATCATTTCCGTGCAAACAGACCAGTTTTTCCGACGCACAAAGGAAGTCTTCACAGGCTGATTCTTTATATGTCTGTCAACTTAAAAAAGACAAAAAAAGAAATTAAACCAACAGTAAAACGAGTGAATGGACAGTTTAACTGGGAGTGTCCCAGAAAACTCCATCTTTTTGGACGCAAAGTGATGCGACAGGTTTGACGTTTGGAACAACGAATGTGACGAGTTATTATGCGAAGAGTAACCTTTTACATCTGGACAATTCAGTGGCATTACTAAAATACAAAATTGACTGTATTTCATAGGGATCTTACATAACAGGGAAACACAAAGTAGTGAATAATTATTAATTGGCCTTTGCACGACGTAAATATTCTTCAATCTAAGCCGCTTCTCTGCAGCTCTGGCTCTGGAAAGTGAGCCTCTGCTCCTGTCTCAAGTCTTTGCACCGTCAAACAACTTTCTTTATGGATTATGCATTATTTAGCTACACCTATCCTCTCCTCAGCTTTGATACCATGAGGAGTTTGAGGTGTAGAGCAGCATCCAGCATTTTGCTTCCAAGTCAAAACATTCCAATTGTGGAGTTTTTTTTATTATTTTTTTTTTATCAAATCGTTTACTTTTACCCGTCTCTGTCTCCTCTTTATGCTCTCTTCTTGCCACTCCATCCATTGTCGACATCCGGGTTACACCCTGCACAGGCTCCAGGTCTGTTACGGTCTCTCCCATAAAGTCCAGATCTGTCCTCAGGTTAACAGACTTAATGATTGAAAGCAACGAAACACACTGGCTTGTATTTTGTGGCATCAGTCCAAATTGCCAAATTACAAATGTGAGCCACAGTTTGAAGACTTATAAACAAATCATCATTTTCTCTTCACTTCAACTACATACAACTAAAATAAATACAGTTACGTTTTTTTTTTTTATTTATTTATTTTTTTGCTTGTATCTTGACAAAAGACACTCAGGAGACATTCATGTTTAATGAATTCACGACAAATGCATCCACAAAACCTCGGATTTATGCCTGTACAAATAACACCTGCCATATTCAATACGTAAACAACCGCAGCTTCAGCAGGCGGAGCTCAGCACCTTATGTCCTGCTTATAAACCCTCCAGCTGGTCCTCATCTGCGGATATCCAGCAGGACCAATCGCTTCGTCTGCACCCTGGTAAGTTTGACTGTTACATTTGGTGCACTAGTGTGTTCTGTGCGAATAGTAGCTTTTGCATTTACTATAGTTAAAAAAATATAATGCTTTCAGTCAGAAAAGGTTTTCAGCTTCTGTGCCTGTTTCTGAGGACAGAGGTCAGAACCTGACTGGTCAACGTGACGAATGACAGACGACCTCAAAGTGGATCAGTTATTTAGATAAACTGTTGCGTCTAATGAGCTCGAGGAACTTTTTTGTCCATCTCAAAGCAGCAAAAGTTTATTTTGAAATGTACAACTTAGCCATTCATAAACATCCCGCATAAGGAGTGTTTTTACATGAACTACGCAGAGCTAATTCTCACTTTAGATAATGACGTGGAGATATATCGACGACATCGACAGGAAGACATGAGATGTGTGAGGAATATTTGTTTTGCTTGTGTCAAAAAAAGCATTGCATTGAAGCATAAAGTATCTTACCGTGTTCAGATGAAACCTATTAAAAAAAATGTTACTGGATTAAGTTCACTTTGAGAATTCAAATGCATGAAAAGTTGACTTGGGTTAAAAAATAATAATAAAAAAAATGTGTGTGATATATAATTTATAAGGAATAATTTTAACAGCATTAAATGTAAAGTGTGAAACTCTGAACATAAAAAAACCAAAAGTAGTGGCAACATAATTTCTCATTTGCAAAAGCTGCAAAAGTCAACATGTCGTCCCCGACACCCCCTCCAGATCTGACTTGTTAGCACGGGTATCTGCTCTGTCCAAAACGGGAGTCAGGACCATCCATCATTTGTTTTTAAAATCTGTTTCTCATACACTGAGCAGATGTGTGGCTGTGGACACTCAGAGGTGGACATGCCAAGTCTGGTCTGACTTCTATTCCTTAGATGGTCTCAGTTGGGACTGAAACTGTGTTTGGACCTCCAGAGCTGGCTCTCTCGCTCCTGGTGATCGCTGAAGCCGGATTGTGTGAAAATGTAAACGGCTGCGCGTGTGCATAACGGTCGGCGGCTGTTTTAGTGATCCTCCCAAAAGTAGTAAAAGTACACTTTTTGAACTTTCTCACAGTGTCCATGTGTGTCACTGGAATTCTGTGCAATAGCTCAATACAAAGTAGTGTTTGACAGCGAAGTGGATGGAAACGGATAGTGGTTGTCACAACGCGTTGCAAATACAAATCAGTGCTGTCCGACTGAAATGTTGTATCTCCGAAAATTTAATTTATAAAGAAATGAAAAACACGTCTCACTCCTCTTGAAATGTAAATTCATACCATTTGGTCAAAGTTAAATGCATTCATACAACCACTAACAGAAGCTGAGCAAGATTTTATTTTATTTTTTTAAATAAAACAAAACCCCAACATTGAGATTTTAAGGTTTTGGCCCAACAGCAGCAACATCTGAATAGTATGGCATGTATTTGTAATACGCTGTAGTCTAACCACATAAAGTGAACTCTGTGCATTGTGTACACAAAGTTCACCTCTGAGTAATTTAGACATCAAGAGTCCTTCACCTGAAATTAGAAAAACGTGACACAACTCCAAACCTACAAAAACCTTGTAGTCTATCTTGATTAACAGGACCAGCAGAGAGCAATAAAAGAAAAGCAGTCAAGAGTTCAGGGGTAATAACCAATTATTAATTAACCAATTACTAACTGTTAACAACTTTAGCTTCTATTGAATAGTCAAGATGAGAGCCATTTGTGTGCATGTGAAAACATCAAACGTTTTATTTGCTGTTCACCACCAGCTGCTTAGGCACATTTTGACCCGCATACAAAATGCAATGTTTGACATAAATCCAACACTGCATCTCACCCAGGAACACACCGATCCCAACACGGTGTGTTCCACATTTCAGCAGCATCACACACTGAAATGCAGCCATGTCAGAGCATGAAGATTCAGGTGAAGGAGAATTCTCTTTCCACCCACAGCGCCCCCTACTGGCAGTTAATTGGATGCAACAGGTGTTCTCAGTCATTGAGAGCAGGTTTCATTCATCCTGCTACATTGAACCCGGTGACACTGAGCGGATTGACGGGCTGGTTTCTCTTTGGCTGTTCTGACTGGACCCTCTAAATGGGAGAGGAAGTGGATTTAGACAGTAGCAAACCACGGGAGGTGGTTCATACTTCACAAATCCACCATTAAAGAAATCATGGTGGATTGTTAAAATCATGTACTTTAAATTCCCATTAATATTAAACCAGCTTTTGTCAGCCGCTGTTAGTCCGACTGCGCACAACATGAAGCCAAACAGCGGCTTTTTTTTTTTTTTTAGGGGAAACCGATTCCTGGTAAGAACAGAGACGAGTTATTTCAGGTTGCATTACTTCTCACAGCAGCAGGTATTTCCTAAAGTAAACGTCGCTCTCTCGTTTTCGTTTGTGTTATCACCAAGATGGGGACTCTCCAGCTGACTGTGCCTGTGTGCTTCCATAAAAGGAGGCCAAGCGCGCCGCCACCGTTTGTTTCCACTCGGCCCACTGTCGTGGGGAGAATCACAGCTAACTTCAAAATTTCGGGCTGCCTGCCGGTTTTCAGTACTGTCTTCCAATTATTATTATTATTATTTTTTTTTTCAAATCTATTTTGCATAGTTGTGTCATGAGGAAGGAGAGAAACTGCCCCCTCCCCCACCCTTCGCAAAAAAAAAAAAAACTGTTGAGAAATACTCCTGTAATTTTATACATTAAGACAAAAACGCACTGGAGTGTGCAAACAGGAAGACCTGAACAGTCTAAGCGTCTTCTCATGCTCACCGAAGGGGCAAGGTATCCTTCCTTTTCTAACTTTACCTGCGCTGCGAAACAACGAGGCAACAACCTGTACACAAACCAAACACACCGCATAAAAGGCCATCACTGCGGCACGAACTGCGGCTCATGAACCGAGAGGCATTCCTACCCTGGTCGGGGACCTTTTCATACGTGACCATGTTTGGTCAAGTGGAGTAAGGAGCCGCAGCTTCTTGATTGATTGCAAACGCCTCTCTGGCAAGTGTTTATCTATATTCATGTTAAAGTGCTTTCCCCATCTATGACTGAGAACCTACTCTGGGTATGGAGCAGGGTCAGCTGATTAACCACATACTGAACGTCCCCATATTTACATCTATAACATGTCGGATTAATTACGAGGAGAGTATTAAAACCTTTACCGCTGGAAAACGGCAAGCGGGCGTTCCGCTGCATGTTAAGGGGTTAAGAAAACCTTTTATGTTGTATTTGTGTGTGTGTGTGTGTGTGTGTGTGTGTGCGTGTGTGTGTGTGTGTGTGTGCAATTTGGAAACAATAAACGTCCTGACATGTCAGTATTTGACCCATCTACCTTGTAAAACTGAAAAATCAGAAACTTGAAGGTCTTCAGTCAAAACTGAAGGTTAAAGTATGAAACTCTTACAGTACAAAAACTTTAGGAGTTTTTGTACTTTTAAAGGTATAAAAATCTTTAAGAGTCATCATTATTCTTTCTTTTTTTTAAGCAAAACCCCATGTTTTGTATTAAAAAAAAGGAACTCCACAGGACGTTACTACCACCACTAAGTTGCACTGCGCAGAGCTAAGAACGCAATTAACGATTCTATCTGACGATTAATCGGATTAAAAACTGGCACACACTGCAGATTTTCTTTCTTTTTTTTTTGGTTAACCAATTAATCTTCTTCTACACAATATTAGAAAGATGCTAACAGATGCAAATAAACAAATGGATTCTTTTTTTTAAATAGGAAAATGAATATTTGATTGCATAGAATGCAATCATAGGATTATTTTGCTATGTGTCATTTGAGGAGTTCGGGGTAGAACAAATTTTACAAACACTTTTCATCTTAAAGGAAAACTATCAAACGATCAACTATCTGAATGTGTCACTCTTTCAGCAGATGACTTTTTTGAGTCTGTGTACTCCAGTTAACGATTAACCGATTACTAAATTAGCTGACGATTATTCAGTGATCAGTTCATAACGATTAATTCTCAGTCCAGACTTGTGACTTACATAGGAGTTTTTCTGTCAAATGCGTTATATTACCAGTACTACAAAGAATTAACCGCAGCTTTTCCAGTGTTACTTTTGCCTTCCCGGCTGCTTCAGTGATAAAGAAACATATATTTCTTTGGATCACACTGTTTTCCTACATTTTTCTCAGCTTCACCAACGTCTTCCATGAGATCTCTCTGATGCGTTACAACCTCTCAGTTAACTGTGGCTTCAGCTGGTGTGGTGTCAGATTTACTGGCACACAGATGAGGTTGAAGTCTGAATTAAACTCAGTGTTGTGGCAGTGAATAATAAGTGGAAAAGTCAGAAGTACGAGGGAAGCCATAGGGTCTGGAATACTGTTATAAATTAACTTGTTAATGAGGTGCCACAGGCAACAACTGCATGATTGTGATTACAGCAGAAGTCATAACAACTGGTTTTGCTCTCGATCTCATCCTTTTTAGTGTTATGATTAAATGCTAATTGATTCTCTGGGCAAACCAGTAGCTGTGTTGACAGAACCAATGGGCCTGAACGCACCGTCCTCTCTCTGTCTCAACGTTTTGCAGTAATGATTCACAGCTCGCGGTTCTCCAAGTGTTTCAGGATTTGCTGTGAAAAGCTGTCAAAGCTGTTGGACGTTGATGCTTTTCCTTTTTAACCTGGTGATTTTAACTTTTACTGCACTCTTTGGAACACCACCGAATGGAAGCGGTCTTTTGGATGAATGCTGCTTGCTTTATAAACATTTAGAGTTGACAGATTACAGATGTGTTCTTTTTTTTTTTGCTTTTTTTGTCAGTACCTGAGATCATCAATTGAAAAAACAAGAAAACAGCTATGCTAACCAACCAGACCCTATGTGGAAAAGTAAACACCCTAAGCCAATAGCTGTGTGTTAGCTATCAAACCTTCGCGACAAGCACTTATGAGTCTTTTGTCTAGACTTGCCGTATGAATTTGAGTTTTCATTCTTAATTTAACCATGTGACTAAATTCTTGGTTTTAAACAAGATAGCTCTATACACTGCAGTGCGCATCTCATATTCTGTGGAGGACCACTGTGAATTTCTAAGTCAGCCTGATAGACGTTTCCCCTCTAAGTGAGACAGCAGCACTGCTTTTAGAACATTTCAGCATCAGAGCAGAAATAATTCAGCCCAACAGACTCGAATCCATACAAGACATCGGTCTGCTGACTGATGGAGCAGCTGCTCCAGGTTACCACTGGAGCTAAGCATGAATGTGTTTGGAGGATATTTAAACACAGAGTCAGTAGAAAGCCATATTCCTCCTACAAGTAGTGAGTTTTCACGCCTTTAAGATTCAGCGATGTTGCTCTACACAGGAGAGTTTAAAAAATGCTGGGTCATTCATTTTAAATATCTGACAGCTGTATTTATCTGATGGTCAGGTTTTATCTGGTGTCTCAGCACACTGGAAGTTATTCCTGTATGAAATACTGGACCGTCTTTGTTTTTTTTATTTTTTTATTTATAACTTTCTTTGATAAATGTGAAGGTGATCAGGCAACAATCTGGACATTTGACCTACATGTTGTGTTTTTATTGTGTACGTTTCAGAGTATAAATAAATACTCTTTTCATAATAATCAAATCCATCCATGGATATTATTTTAGGATGATTTTTCTTTCTAAAATATTAAGAAAAAAGTAACATTTTTCTTATTTTTCAGTGTGTGAGGGGCAGAACAGTCACAGTTCCCATTTTTACTCCAACAAAGATTACAGAGTCGGAGGCAGATTATATAATCTATACAGAGTGGAATAATTGTTTAGCTCTAAAATCCATCAGAAAAATAAATGTTCTTAAACATGTTTTTTTCCACATTATAGTTTATAAAATTACACAGTTGTGAAGTGAAAGTTAAGTTTTAGGGTATTTTTTTTTTTTTACTAATTACATCACTTCATGTTATTAAGATTTAACTTTATCACTAAAGCATCAAGTTAGAAGAATTAAATTGATGCCAACAAACAGGAAATAAACATTCTTGTTTTTCGTTCATCCTCCTATCGGCGAGACATTTTGGCTGGTAGTCATCATTCCTCTCCTTATACTTCATATATTCTACATGTTTCAAGATTATTTTTTCAGTAGCATCAGTTTTTCTTAACTCGTCTTTATAACTCTTAATTCCACAATTTGTACCAAGTTGCTCCCTTAAAGGCAATGTGTTCTTGGTTTGTTTGCATCCTTGGACACATTTTGAACTCTTTTATTATTGTTATTGTTATTATTATTTTTTTCTTTAAATCAGTTGAAGATTCTCAGATTTCAATGGGTTTCCCACTGAATACGCTGAATGAAGATCCATCAGTCATCATGTCAGTTCAGCTTCTGCTGCTTTCCCCACCTTTGATCGATGGACGCTAAATAAAGCATGCCCTTTTAACTCCTTCTGTCAGAAAACCTCCAAGAACACACTTGGGCTTTTGGATTTAGAGCAAGAGACGGGCTGAGGAGGAGAAAGGAGGATGAGAAAGAAAACGAGGAGAGCGGGGAGGCAGGCGTTTGCCTTTTCTGGTAGTTAAAAGTCACCGAAAGAGCAAACAGGAATCCTCAGAGCTGCAGAACGCCTGAGATACAAACCAGATTGCGAAGGCTGATTCATGACGAGGGAAGAGTCGCTGTTGCTTATGGACTGAACTCCGTAGTCGCTAAGGTATTGTAAACTAACGCGCACTGTAGCTTTTTATCTCTCGCATACATCAGTAAGCTGTCTGGTGGTCCGCGTGCCACATATAAGAAGCTCCCCGTCTTTGATGCTCTCTCTTTCAAATGTTTGGATTGTGATGATAATTCCCACAAAACTGCAAAAAAACAAAAAAAAAACAAAAAGAAAACAACGTGCTGGTGCAAACGCTCAACTGTAAGCTGAAGTGACCAGCAACATCGCGTTTGTGTATTTCAGTGAGTAAGAGAGGAGAATCCTTGGGGCGACATGGATGATGACTTTGACCGCCGCATGGAGCTGAGGAGGCAGAGGAGAGAGCAGATGCGTCAGGATGCAGAGAAGTGAGTGACGATATGGACACAAGTCAAAAGTGCATGGAGAGTTCTTGTCAGAGGTTTGCAAAAACTCGACATCGGGGCAATGAATGATCTTTTAAGTTGAAATCTATTGATGCAACATACAACCTTTACGCATATCTAAAAGGAATCAGCTCATACTATATTGTTAAAGTTGTTGTGGAGTTTTTCGTTTTTTTTTGTTTTGTTTTTTTTTTGTTCCGATCCACACAAAGTCAAGACCGACTTCTACTTAAGACTTGATGACAGATCGGAGCTGCTCTGTGTCATCAGAGTCCTGGGCAGAAAGACTAGTTCCAGCTGTTTTCTCACAGACTTCCTGCCAGCTGCCGCCAGGCGGGTCAACCCGGCCCGCCCTCCAGCCCCTCGGCTTCTCTTTTCTCCAAATGTGCCAGACTCTGGAATGTTTTGACTCTCTTCCTATTTCGGCACACGATGACCCTCTCTGATGCTCTCGGCCCGTTTTAGTAATGTTTGCTCTCCTGAACTCTTTCTCCTTCTCTCTCAGCAAAAAAACAAAAAAGACAAAAACATATTTCTCTCCAATTGGTAAGTCGTCTAGACGTACTTCTGATAGTTGGAGCCCTTCTGTGTCAAAGAATAAGATGTTTTTTTAATATCTTACTAAAAGTTTGGAGAAAAGGAAGAAGAAAATTAGCAAAAAAAAGAGAGAAGAAACTGAATAGATTTAGTGAAATTGCTTCATGTTCAGGTTTTTATTTCTATGTCAAAGAAGATGGAGATACTCAAGGTTTTTGTTTTAACTCCACGAAGACTCACTGATCTAAGGAACGGCTCACAAGACTTAAAGTCCTTCTGTCAAGGAAGAGGCACAAATCTTTGCTTTCCGTTCCATATCTTTTAGCTGCCCTCGTCACAATACACTACTCTGAAACAAATAGATTCTTATGTAAACGTGCCTTATCTGCACGTTGTTTTTCAGGGGCGTTTTCACAAACGATGACGATGAGGAGGAGGCTCGAGAGCGAAGGCGACGTGCCAGGGAAGAAAGGAAGAAAATGAGAGACTCGGACGAGTCTGGAATGACGGACACGGCCGACACTAACAGGTGCCGGGGGGCCAAACGAGACGGCCGAGGGGGATTCATACTCTGTGTAATGGAAACATGGTTCCAGTATTTCCAACGCAACCGATCCTCACCATAACAAACAGGCAGAGGAAGTTTTATTGCGGGTGCTTGACAATCGTTTTTGTGAGTGTGACAGGCCACTTTTCTAACTTCCTGCAGGAGATGTGTGATTTTAGCCTGTACAAAACAAAACAACAAGCATTTCCGCTGAATGACTTTGTAGCCCTGACGCAGAATTACAGTGCAAGAACTGCCTGCCATGTCTGTTTCCAATTGGTGAAAAGTTTGAAAGTAGCATTTACAATCCTATGCTGACAAGATTTATTAAGGTTTATTGTTAAGTTGTAGGTTAATTTCTGTCAGCTATTAAAAACAACAACAACAACAACAAAAAAGAAAAATAAAAGAAGAAAACTATGCTGGTTTTCAGTGCAGAGACATGAAAAACGAGCCTTCACATGACTTCTGCTTCTGTTTTTGTTATAAAAAGGCAAGTTTCACTTGTTTATTTTAACTTTAACCCAGGCACTTACAGATTACTTCCCCAAAAGTTAGAGATTACTCTCTGGGGCATTTCAGGAACTTACCAGGTCCTTTCCCAAACTTACAGGGAATACATTGTGGAAAATTAATGAAACTTAGCATGTACTTTCAGGAAATTGTTGGACATTTTCCACAACTTCTGTCCAATGTTTGAAGCTCTTAAAAGTTCAACTTAAAGGAAGCGACAAGTTTTTTTTTTTTCCCCAAGAATTTACATTGCTCTTTCTGGAACTTATCATTTACATTCTGGAAAAATTCTGTTTCTGAACTTTCATGAATTTCTCCCAGAGCTTTGATGTTACTTTCCAGAAACTTGGAAGTTATTTTTCAAAACCTTCATGTAACCTACTTGGTGTTTTTGGACATTTCATGACGCTTACGTGGAGTTTTCTCGGAACTTGAAAAGTTACTATCCAGCAGCTTAAGACTGCTTTCCAGAACTTTGATAAAACTTTGATGAGGAGTCCCATGAAATATTCATGTATGTTTTGGAAAGTGAATACCAAGTTATATAAAAGTCCCTGCTAAGTGTTTGGTAGGATCCAAGAAAGTCCCAGGAGGTACCTAGGAAGTTTCACCAAAAAGTTAATTGTAAGGGGTTGGAAAGTACACCTGGTCAGTTGTATGAAAGTTCTGGAAAGTACCTGAAAACCTTCAGTAACATTTCAGAGAAAGTAACATCTGAATTATTGGAAGTTACTGATATTCTTAAAAGATTTCTCCAAAGAGGGATTTTTTTTATTATTATTATTTTGGCAATAATAGTTTAATAATGTCAGTTTTCTTCCTCCTTTTGACCAAAGCTGACAAAGCATCCACTCATTCACATGAGATTTGATTTTAGTCAAATGTGAGCCTATGTCCAAGTTTCCAAAAAAAATAAAGATCTCATGTTTGTTTAGCGTGACGGAGACCGAATCGTCTACGACTGTTCCCGGAGGAGCGGAGGATGACCAGGCTCTGCTGGAGCGCCTGGCCAAGAGGGAGGAGCGCAGACAGAAGAGGATGAAGGAGGCGATGGAGAGGCAGAAGGAGCTCGACCCCACCATCATCTCCACCAACGGCACGGACGGCGGCCTGCAGGAGCAGCCCCCCGTTAGCAACAGCAGCAAACACACAGAGGAGGAGGAGAAAACAGAGGAGAGGTCTGCTCAAGAGGAAGTCACAAATACTGAAACCAACTCATGGGCAAAGGAGGAGGGAGAAGAAAAGAAAGAGGAGCAGGTGGAAAAAAAGGTTTTTTTTTCCCCCTTTCTTTTTATTCATAATAACAGAAAAGAAGCAGCTTTTGTCTCTTTGGAGGCATCAGAACATTCATAGGATGATGATCTATAAATGATGACACACGATTTATTTTTAGGAGACTGAGGAGAAAACGGCAACGACCGAAGTTGAGCAAGAAGAACCGGATTCAATGACAAACGACACTGAAGAGGAAGTTGTTCCAGACCGAAACAAGGAGGAGGAAGAGAGGAAGACAAGAGAAGAGGAAGAAAGACAGCACAAAGAAGAAGAAGAAAAAGAAAAGCTGAGGATGGAGGAGGAAGAGAGGCAGAGGAAGGAACTCGAGGAAAAAGCAAAGAGGGAAGAGGAAGAAAGAAAACTAGAGGAAGAAGAGAGGAAAAGGGAAGAGGAGGAACAACAACAGAGAGAGATGGAAGAGAGGCTCAAGAAAGAGGAGGAAGAGAAAGTGAAAAATGAAGAGAAGGAAAAAGAGAGAAGGGAGACTGAGGAGAGACAGAAGAAAGAGGAGGAGGAGGAGAAACAAAAGCAGGAAGAGGAAGAACAGCTGAAACGGGAAGAGGAGGAAAAGCACAGAAAAGAGATGGAGGAGAAGGCGAGGAAAGAAGAAGAAGAAAAACAGAGGCAGGAAGCTGAGGATAAAAAGAGAAGGGAGGAAGCTGAAAAGCAAAGGAAGATAGAGGAGGAGGAGAAGAAGAAGAAGGAAGAGGAGGAGAAGCGGAAAAAGGAGATGGAAGAGAAGAAGGAAGAGGAGAGGAGGAAACGGGAAGCGGAGGAGAAAAAGAAGGAAGATGAGAAGAAGAAGAGGCACCTGGAAGAGAAAAAGAAAGAGGAGGATGAGAAGTGGAAAAAGGAGGCAGAAGAGAAGAAGAAAAAGGAGGAGGAGGATAAACGTAAAAAGAGGGAGGCTGAAGAGAAGAAGAAGAAGGAGGAGGTAGGACTGCAGCTCTCACTGTGGTCAATTATTATAACAGATTTATGCAATAATATGATAACATTAATATCATATTTACGTCATTTTCCTCTGTCTGATCTTTTTCTGATTGAAGGAGGAGAAACCTAGGAAACTCGGCTTTAAGGAGAAGGTAAAACTAAACCAGCACTTCTTTGCCACCGATGTATTAAATTTGGACTTTTAATTACGCCTTTGAAATGTATTTAATTTTTTTTCTTCGTGGAATAAACATACCTGAATATATGATACGAAGATAAGTTAAATCATTTTAGAAACTGGTGTGGAAGTTTATTCTGCATTTTCTGTAAACACAAGAGTCATAATTATTCATACAGGATGAACTGGACACACCTCCAGCAACATCCACACAAATGTCCAAGCTTCTGGCATTTTTCAGGTCAGGCACTATCGCCATTAGGTGAGAGCAAAACCGACCCCACAGCATAACGCTGCCACCGCCGTGTCTGGATGCACCTCCGCTCCTCCGAGCGTGTTTTCTCGGTTTAGGCCAAACGTCGTCATAGATCTTTTCTCCGGAGCAGCACTTTTCGACACGTGCAAACTGTAACTGAGCTGGAAACGTGTCGGGTTTTATCTGCAACTTGCCGCCGGGCAATTATTTAAATATTAATAAATTGGCAGGCGTAACTTTAAACCAGTGTACATGAGAGAAAATCCATAGACTCCAATTTGCAAGACAGTTTTTGCCTATTACAGTCACGCAAGTTGTCTTTGCGTCGAAACGAACAATAGAAGCAAAATAAGAAATAAACATATTTATATATTCGCGATATACGACGCTCGTGCTTACGATGAGTGTATGTTAAACTCTCACTTGCACCATGTGGTTTATTTATATTTTTTTTTTCTCTTGTAACTTTTTCTTCCTCTCCATTCAAGAATGAACCTGCCAAGCAGAACGGAGCCATCTTTGAGAATAAACTGAAGAAAACAGAGAAAACAACAAGGTAAAACTTGGGTTGGGGGTAGGCAGGGGACACACCTTGACATAAAACAAAATGAAACCCAACCAGACAGAAGACCTGCCTGTAATCCCATATTCTTCATTGCCAAGTGCTGCTGTAAATAACGGGTTCGCTGTGCGAGCAGGGACGGCGTTCCTTCCAGCAAGGCGGAGGACGCCGAGCGACGGGAGGCCGAGCGCAAGCTGCTGGAGCTGAAACAGCGGCGGAACGACGCCGAGAGCGAGGAGATCGAGAAGATGAAGCAGAAGCAGCAGGACGCGGAGGCCGAGCTGGAGGAGCTCAAGAGGAAGAGGGAGGAGAGGAGGAAAATCCTCGAGGAGGAGGAGAAGCAGAGGAAGAAGGAGCAGGAGGAAAAGAAAGCCAAAGAGCAGGTGAGCATATCGTAAAGGAAGCATCTGCAGTTTTAGTTGGGAGGCCGAAACATTTTGCCGCCTCAAAGCTTCAACTGTTCGTGCTGTTTGGTTGCACTGCTGTGTTTCTAACAGGAGGAGAGGAAGAGGATGAAGGAGGAGATAGAGAAAAGAAGAGCAGAGGCTGCAGAGAAGAAGAAACACATGGGGGAGGAAGCAGCAAAACCTGATTTCACCATCAGTCCAAAAGGCTCCTCTAAGGTGAGATTTGGAGAAAAAAAAAATTGGTTTTGTTAATTTTAACGTGATTTCAAAACCTACAGCATGTAGTTAATGGGGGGAAAAAGAAGTTCCAAATCTTGGGGAATTTTCAGTACTTTGGTGTCTATTATCGCCTCACCATATTGTCGGCCATGCTGACTGAAAATGAGCGAAAAAGAAAGAAAAGCAGTTCAAAAAGATTATTAGAGTAAAGTCTTAAGACGACAATCTCCCTTTGCTTTAATAAAATATTGCACATATATCCAGATTGCTGACACTCTAACTTCACAGGTCAGGTTTGTTTCTTGTCGATGTTAATTCTGAGCAAACGTTGTCTCGTCATGCAGATTGGGGAAAAGGCAGAGTTTCTGACCAAGTCTGCTCAGAAAAGGTGGGTCAGACGACAAGTAGCACATGAGCAAATATAAATAATCAAACGTTTCCTGTTTTATGTCTAACGTGCAGAATGTTTGTCATCCCTTCAACAGCCCAGCGAGGTTGTCACATACTCCGCTTGTGCCAAAGATTGGGAACAGATTAGAACAGTTCACCTCCGCTATGCAGGTGAGACGTAACATGATCAAATTCACACTCAGTAAAAACAAGGGGAGGGGGGAGGGGAAGAGGCATGTCCAGAAATGTATGTATTTGAATTCTGGCTGAAAATAAAAAGCGAATAGAACAAGGGCTCTGCAACTCGCGCCGCCACAGATCCACGGAAAATCAATCTGTGGCAAGACTTTTAAATTCACGCTTCCAGCTGCTCTCCATCCAGCCCGGCTGGGACTGAGGTGTTTTTCCAAAAAGGACTGTATATCGATTTTATCTGTAGAGACGGAAGGCGGCACCCCTCAAAAGACTTGCAGGTCAGAAGTAAAGTGAATGTAGATAAACTATTGACTCACTGAAGGCTGGATCCAGAGGCATGACTGGCTTTTTAGATTTAGCCTCCTTTTCTAAGAAAACACACACACACACACACACACACACACACACACACACACACACACACACACACACACACACACACGTACTAAACATTTCCTTCACAACTCAGCGAAGGATGGCGATATTCTCTACTGTTGTGCGGTTTCAAAAATGTGGGACGACAGGAAGTGTGGCGTTGACGTGAGCAAAACGAGAAAAAGCGTTGTAGGGTCTGGAGGACTTGGGACGCTTTGGAGGAACAGTCACGCCAAAAAAAAAACAAAAAAAAAACACTGAGTTTTAATCTATGAACTCCAGACGCAGCGGCAGACGATCCGTCGCCAAGACCTAAACATGCCTATATCTGGAAAATACTGAAGGAATGTGATGATGTTTGCTTTGTGTTGATCAGAACCCTATAAAAGAGATGCAGTCCAGCGATCGGGGGAGTATTTCACTGCGATCGGGCCGAGGTTCCCTCGCGATTTGGTTGTGCCGAGTTAGGTCTGCAGTTTTCTAATACACCTTTGTTTTTCAATCAAAGTCGTGCGTGCAGAGTCTTCATCCTGAAGCATCGCCACGCCAACATCTTGAGGACACTGACAGAAGACTGTCTAGAGTCATCCCGTGCAACTTCTTTCAAAACAACATTTTATGAACGCATTACAGCAATCCTTTTGACGGCAGAGCAACTACGACGGTACTTTGACTCTAAATATTAAAGTATCGGTTATGGATTTAACCGGTGCTGTTGATATTTCAATATCTTGACCAACAAAGCAGCTAGACCCTTATAACAAATCAGCTGTGACTGCCTCCGCTGGCGAGTCATTGGAGTAACAAAGTCGGGCTGACTTCAATCCCCCCCACCTCACTACATCAATCCTTTAACTAAACGCATGGATACACACACACACACACATGTTTGTCTGGTTATCTTTGTGAGGACTTTCCATTGACTTCCATTCATTTCTACAGCCTAAACCTTACCTTTACCCTTTTCCTAACCCTAACCATCACATACCTAACCCTAACCCTAACCAAAACTCAATTCATACCTTAGTCCTAACTCTGACCCCTGACCCAAAAACAGGGTTTCCCCTCGTGGGGACCAGGCTCCGATCCCCACAAGGAGCAATTGGTCCCCACAACATAGTATATGTCAGGAAAATCGTCTCCACAAGGTATTACAAACACACGCACACACACGCACACGCACACACACACACAAGCAACCACTGTCTAAATACAATGAAAAAGTTTCAAAAACAAACTCTTCAGTGCGTTGCTGTGTGTGTTGACATGAAAGAACTGGACTCCCTTCTTTTTGTCCCCACAGGGAAACAAAGAGGTAAAATCCCCCAAGTCTCCTTTGGCCGACATCCCTACGGGAGGCACGCGCAACATCAAGAGCATGTGGGAGAAAGGCGCTGTGAGCAGCCCCCCCGAAAGCCCGGCTCCTGCAAACAAGGTGAGACGGGGATGTCCGAGAGGATCGGATGCGTTGTCATGATGTCGGAAGGAACGTCAAAGGTGAGAATCCTTCTCAACTCTTCCAGGATGCGGCTGGTATCAAAGGAAGTGTGGCGGGACGCGGCAACAGCTGGAAGGGGAAGCCTGCAGAAGCAGAGAAGACCCCGGTTCCTCCAGCAGCAGCAGCAGCACCATCACCGCCAGCAGCTGCAAAGCCACCAGTAAGACCTGATGAATCCTTCTCTTCATGTGGCCGCTATAACAAGACACCAGAGTTGCTTTTGTTACAGTAATCCTTTGATATTCCGAGCACGCTAATTTCTTCCCTCGCACGTCGACGTATCGGTCTTTTGTTAGCTGGAGCTTTTGTGTCGGCGCTCCGTGAATGAACGGCGCAGCCAGCAGGAGTCTGGTGACCCCACATGGACTGTTCAACCAACAGCATCTGCTTTCGCTCCTCACCGCTTCCTTTTATACTTTTTCTAAAGTTTTAACGTTTTTATTATCTAAATGCCTGACAGAAGCTTGTATTAAGAACTTACTTACAGTGTTGAAAATTTGATAAAACCGTTGAAATGTCATTAAAAACACTACGGTGCGTATTTATCTTAATTTTTTTTTTCATACTCGGCAGCAGCGAGAACTTATCGTTTTACGTCAACACAGCAAAAAAACAAAAAACAAAAAAAAAAACCAAACAGGACAAAAGATAGAAACTGAGAGACACGTTTACTTTATCACCACACGGTATCTGTACATGCGTGAATTGTGTCTCTGCTGAGCTGCTACTTGGTGGACATTGTGTTCTTTTCCAGAAGTAGGACACAAGCTGCTAATCCCAGCAGCTTCTCTGGAGACATCACACCGTCTCCCCTTACAGCAGCGTTTCTGAATGACGTGTCACATTGTTCTGAAGCACAATTTAAGAGCAAAATGACTTTGGGGTCAAATGTGACTTGTGACTTGTTGGCTCAGCGCGCTGCGACTTTTGCATCAACATCCCCACCTGATGGAAAAACGCTACGCAGCAGTCTAGAGGACTGGCTGTGTCATTGACTATTCCTGGTTTTTCTTTGGTTTATTTCCTGTTTGCTGTGGTTTTTTGCAGTTTTTGCTTTTATGATTCCTGAATATATTTACTAGTATGATGTAAACAAAATAATTTTGGAGTTTTCTTTTTTTTTAGTGTCTTCATTTTCCCATCAAGCGGATGCTAAATTAAACAGAACTTGTTGCTGAACACATTGAAATAAATGCTATTGAAATATAATCTGGACGTTGTTCACTTGAGCAACGTTAGACTTTATCGGGCACAATAGTAATCAAGCTCATTTCAGAATCTCGTGAATGTACATTACTCTGTTGATAGTTGCAAAAACATTGTGTGAAATTACAACATAAGGTCGAGATATTATCCCAGAGTATCGTCACATTCTGACCTCTCAGGCTAACATGACTGTTTTCCTTTGACGTGGCAGGAGGCCAAACCGGGTGAAGTTGGTAAACGCGGCATGTGGGAAGCCAAGAGAGGCTCTGCACCAGCCAAGGTGTCAGACACACACTCACCTCACCAGCCGTTTTTAAGGACAATCCACCAGTTACAGCTGCTTGAAAAACTATTAGGCATCAGTTTCAGAAGGTTGTCCGCACCTATGATTCGCTTAATTTATGCATAGTTCAGCTTCATTAATTAACAAATTCTCTTCACTCTAATCTATGTCCATATCCATGCGTATTCTTTATAAACAGGTGTTATATATAGATAGAAATAGATGGGAATCAGAGCTCTTTATTTTGTTTTCAGCCAGACATGTGGTGGGTTGGCACTATAAAAAAAACAAACAAACAACTGAATTAATTTAACTTACTTTATGAAGATCCTTAATTTCAGGCGTACAGGCCGAGCTTATTTCCATCGTTCATGCTGTCGTTCTTGTTTCTAGGTGGCGGTTGGAGGGAAAAGCAAGTTCAATTAGAAAGACACCAAACGGTGAGTGACCGGCACACATTTAGTGCTTTTACCGGTTGGATTTGTTTATGTTCACTCATCAGGTTCTTTATGTGAGTTTTCTAATTTCATCTGCCAAGAGGATTTCTATGCTGCTTTAGAAAACAGGCAGAAATGACAAAACATGAAACAGATGGTTATGTTTACACGTTGATTACTAATGAGCAAATTAGTTACTGTCTGCACTCAAAGCAGGGTTAAGGTGAGAGTATCTAGTGCTAATGCAAACCCACCAACAAATGTCTGGCCTCCCAAACTGACAGGCTGGGCAGGGAAAGCATTAATGAGAATTCAAAGCACCTACGGTAACTCTGGAGGATGTGCAGAAATCCACAGCTCAGGTGGGAGAAATTGACACCAGAATAAATGTGAACTGTGTGACACAGAAGTCTGGCCACTTTCTAGAAAAGTGGGGAAAAGAAATCCACTTTAGATGTAAACACCTGGAAGGAGGCGCACTGGGTCACATGCGACCGTCACTAAACGTTTCTGCAAACACGCTAAGCGCAGCCTGAAAAGCGTCTGGCTGTGAGGTGAGGTTGCTGTTCTTTAGCAAGAATCTGCCTGAGCTTGAACTGTTTTGCAGAAGAAAAACAGGCAAACATTTCCGTCTTGCAGCTAAAATTGCAGTGAAAGGCGATTCTGCAAAGTATTGATTGAATACAAACTGCACCACACACTTTTTTTTTTTCTTTTAAAGAAACAGAAGACCAAAAACAATAATGGTGGACTTTGTGTCAATTTGACGTAGTGTACTACAAATGTTGATTAAAAAAAAAAAAAGTACCTGGCTAATTGAGTCAAATAAAGAACCAGTTCAGTTTTAGCTCTTTCTACAAATTTATAAGACGATTCATGTTAAACCAGCGTTCACCTTTACCATCAGGTATGTTTGCCTATATCCTTGGTAAGACGAGGAGGCTCTGACTGATTCGTGCCCCACAGGGAGCCCATAACCTCCCCAACCCACCTACTGTACTTTGTAGAAGACTAGTTGCTTCTCTGTAAATCAAATCTCCTGCGCGGGATATTTGGGCACCGGCTCAGCTCTGTGGCACCGAGGTCTATATTTAAAAACGTCCACCATGACCTTGTTTCCCAGTATAAAGAAAGTTCCAGACTCCTGACGTGTCTGTCGTGTTTTTTGAAGCACACTGTTCAGCGAGTGTGCCACCTGGATAGCCCAGTGACGTGCAGAGAGCCAGTAAGCTGTCAGGCATGCCGCAGTGCAGCTCCTTGATTTTCACATTAAAACTGAGTGCTGGGAAGGATTACCGACACTTTGAGCTGCGAGTCGGCCTTGTTCGCCAGGCTTATTCAATCTACACAGGCATATCCCGTCGTATGGAAACGCGTCTTTAGAGAATCGTGGAAAAATTCTTAAAAATATAAACACTTACACTTGTTTGTAGACACTCAGCCCTGGATCTGACCTCCAAATATAATATATTTTTTGAGGAAAACACTTTCAGGCCAGGTTTTTTAGTGACAAAAACCCCCCAAAGGTCTCTTAGAAAGGGCACCAGTGTTCCCTTGTGGGCTAAAGAGAGCCATCCTAAAGGTCAACCATTTCAAAGGCACTCCACATGTCAAGCTTCTGTGTTAGAGTAATCAGACAAACCACAACACACTACTTGAATTTTAAGAAAGTAATCTAATGAAACCAAAACAGAACGTTTTGGTCTAAAGAATACTTGTAACGTCTGGAGAAAGCAGGCACTGCTCATTTCTCTGGCTAACATAATATCTATTGTGAAGCATGGTGATGGCTGCATCATGCCCAGAAACTGGGCGCCTTCCAGCCTGACAGTTACTTCGCTCTTATATCTTTGAGAAGTCTTGCTAAAGCCTAAACAAAAATGAAACATGTCTGGAAAGACATAAAAATGTCTGCCTAGCTAAGCCGGCTAATTCATCTCGGTTAAGAGTTTACGTGGAGAAAAACGGCATGAAAACCTTGTAAAGATAAACCTAACCAATACTTGTAATTACCGCCGCCGGTGTTTCACCAAAGTATTGACTAAAGACTGTGACTCTTTACACACATGCGGCCTATTTTTGTCTATTCTGAATCTAGTCCGTTTGGCAAAAAAACAACAACCAAAAAACACCGTTTGAACATGCAAAAATCTGGAGAAAGCTGAGTGGTGTGAATACTTTCTGGATGCGCCGTAAACGGAGAGGTGTCGGCTTCAGCCATAAATAGCGATCCTTGTTTGTTCCCTCCCAGTGTCTTCATGAGAAATGGACAGCTGAGGAACGAAGTGAAGGGCAAATGACCAAGTTTTTCAACCACAAGGAGGCTCGTATTGACTTTGTGGTCGAAGTTTCTAAAGAAAACAAATGCCAGTTTGAGCTAGTCAGGTATATCCATAAAGGAAAAGGGATATAAAGCTTTGGTAAACAACCTTGAGGCTAATGCTGTTTCACACCTACTAAACTATTAGAATCTATACATAGCAACTTTGACTGATGCAGTGACTAATACATCTGATGTCCTACTCTCTGCAGGCTTAAAAAAAAACAACCAATGACTTCATGGTCAAGCTGTTTCCTGACTGAAAAGGTTTCTGCTCTCCTTCGGGCTCCTTTGCCCTTCACCGCACTTCTCATTCCTGCCAGAAAGGGAGCCGACGTTCCAGGCTGCCAATCACCTGCACCAGCTAACATCTGCTCTACGGTACGAGTAATTCTGCACTGCTGCGTATTTGATCACTTCCAACCCCAATCAAGGAGAAGTTGATGCGACCATGCTGAGTTTTGGCTACATATATGACCGCCGTGAGGACTCATAATCTGTTATTCAGCCGTAATGTGACATACAAATGTGACAAAAACATTTAATGACAAAATAATTATGCTTTTACAATAACAGTTATCTTTAAATACCAATATCGGAGGTTGTTCTTTGCAATGCATGCCCCAAGGAACAAGTGAACTAAGCAATTTATTTGGGCCTCCAAACCAACAGGGGGCGCTCAACCACACTGCAACTTTCACACAAGTCTGGTTTTTGCATCATTTATTTTATTTTATTTTGTTTTTTTCTTTTTTTGTGTGGGGTAAATCTGTTGTAATTGTGTAACACAAACCTTGTTATCCTCTATATTCGAAATTTAGATCAGTGTAGTATGACGATGAAGAAAATATTTTGTACTTAAATGTTTAAAGGCAGCCCAGCTGTTTCATGCTTCTCATTTCTATGGAAAAGTACGGACTAACAACTTAAATCAACGTATCAGGGAAAGCATTTCGGTTTTTTTTCTTCTTCAAGTTAAGGTAGCTTCTCCTACATCATGTCCACCATCTTTTCAGACAGCAGACATTTCTAGCTCTAGATGTCAAAAACAAACAAATACAAAGATATTCTGATATTTTTTAAAACTTGAGTGACATCATCACTGTGAACAAAAGCAAATGAAAATGAATTGAAGGAACATGCAGTTAGTTATTGTGTAGCAGATATTCTTCGGTTGTAAACAATAATAAACCATAATGGTCTGAACATGGATGATATAAAGGGTATATTATTTAAGATGTGGTGACTGATGGTAGCTGAAAGGCCCCCAGTCAAAATTAGCTAGAGGCCCGATTCAGCCTCGGACCGGCTCTGCTCTAGAATGTTTCCACTTTCAGCTTCTTGAAAATGTACACAAAACGAATATAAATAAGTCAATTTTAAAAAAGCAATGCAAATTAGAACCTCGCATATTGCTTACTATTAAATTAATTTAATATATTTTTTAACTCTTCTTTAGGGCTAATATAACACTTTAGAAAGTCCTAGGATTGTTTCAAAATGTTTTATGTCATGTTAATTTGTTTTAGATTATATTGCTAATGATGTTATGATTAGACATGGGCCTGGTTGAACTTCTCACTGTATGACCTTGAGCTTCTCACTGTATGACCTTGAGTAGAACGATTAAAAAAAATAAAAAAATAAAAAAATAAACATCATCCAAAACAGAATCGTACAAATTATACGTACTACTGCTGGAATGTAACATATTGATTATTACAGTTATGTCTCTGTAACATTTATTATTTTAAATATGGGACAATTATTAGTCTTTTAATTGCATAAACAACACCTAAATTTAGTTGTAGTTGCCCTTTCTTTCTTCCCTGTCGTTTATAGAATAAGAACCTTGTTAATTAGTCAGGCTATCTGCTCTGCCTGTCGGCTTCTTGATAGATATTACTGTGTTTTTTGTTTTTTTTTTTGTTTTCTTTTGCACATGGGAATATTTTCAGATGTCCAAATTAGTTTTTTTTGCATATAAGCAAAAGTAAAGAGTAGCTCCTTCCTTCCAGCAGTGTGTAGAAAGAGGAGTGGCGTTGCTTCATGCTTCGACTGCATGTTCCTCACAGCTGGGGAAAAAAAACAAACTCTGGGCACAATGACGACGCTTCCTCTGGCACCTCATTAAAAAGACATTAACGGCGTGAAACAGGATGATGAATGATGAAACCGTAGGTTTTTAAAACCTCAACATACCTCAGTAACCAGAAACAGACCCACGCCTAATTATGATTTATGTAATCCTTGTTGTCATCATCGGAGACAGTAACATCAGTGTAACTATTTCGACTTGATCACGACTCTGTTTCTGGAGACGGCGCCTCTCGTCCGGACATTGAGAGAAAAGCCTGTATATAGTACGAGTGTTTTACACCACAGTAACTTTTACTGTGGTGCTTTATAGATCGGTGAGTGGCCGTCGGCTCAAAGAGCTATAGAGCTTCTGAGGATTTGAAATCTGTTTGTATCACTTAGTTTGTCTGCCAGTGAGAGTGTTGACCTTTAACACGTCGGTTTCTGCTGCAGAACTGATCAGTTTTTCTATTGAGCTTCAGATTGTTTTTTTTGTTTGTTTTTTTTAATCAAAGATTTTTTTTGCTGCCATTCTCACATGCCACCTTATTTTGTGTTGCAATTCAGTCTAAGTTGGAAAGCTATGGATCGACAAGTTAATGATCTGCACCTATAACCACCTTCTTATTTTTTATTTTATTTTTTATTTTTTTTGCACCTTGCCTAAATGTTGTTGTGATTTGATTTGTTTGACAATACTGACTTTAGCAATAATAATAATAATAATAATAATAAAAAGAATTTGAAAAAAAAAGTTGTTTTGGTTGTGTTGCGTCTCTTTCAACCAGCAGGAAAACAAACCTTGTACCTTCAAACAACTTGTTAAATTATGAGGCTTAGTTGAAACTCGAGGAGGCGGTGAGAGATTAAATGGCTGCATGATATTTTACCAGAGCAGGAATATACCTGCAGAATGTGTGTGTGTGTGTGTGAGTGTGTGTGCGTGAAACAGCGCCCCGATGTCCAGCTTCCTAACAATAGCCTGGTTAGCCATAGGGCGCTGCGGTCACCTGACTAGGAAGGGTCGGACCATGTCTCCTCGATGCTCAGCCTGCTGGTGAAGCTCAAGGAGCCGAAGGCTGAAGCTGCTCATCTCTGACCTCCCTCTGTCTGGGTCACAGGTAAGAATGAATGCATGAATGAATGAATAAAAAAGTCAAATTTATGAATTCAGTTAATTTTACTGCTTCTAAAATGAATTTAAATCTATAGTTTGTTTTCCTTAATATTGATTATCAGAGTGAAACGTGCTCATTCGTACTCCGCCTGCTGATTTGTTTTGGACTCATTAATTTTCTCACTTAGAAAAAAAAAGATCTGAATAAAATCCAAATTAATAGAGTATGAGTATCGTCTCTCTCTCTCTCTCTCTCTCTCTCTCTCTCTTTTTTTAGAGTTTGCATGAAAAGCATGTGTATTGATCAGGAAATGATTTTGCTTTTTTTTGCGTAAAAATACATCTGATCTGTAGACTGGGATTGTTTTCTTAACCCACATTTTTTTTTGTTGTCATTTATCATTTTAGGACATATTTCTGTACATTTTTCAGGTGACGTGAGCTTTATGGCTCATTTAGTCCAATAACAACAATAACACTCAGTTCTCTGTGAACCGTTACCAGGTCTGTTGTGTCGTTAATGATCAGAAATATTTGCCAGTGTAAATATAGTCTGGGGTCCATTTTGCAGAGCTCAACCAGAACCAAATGTCAGACACAGAGGAAGTAGCGGGCGACGAGGCTCTGTACGTAACCAGTTTTATTGTTGGTGAAACAACTGTCTGAAATAAAATATTTCCTTTGCAAATGTAAATAATTTTTAATTAAGGTGTCTTGTTTTTTTTTTCCTATTTTTTTTTTTGTCTGTGTTTCTGTCTTGCTGAAGAGAGGGAGAAGGTAAGAAAACTGAGATTTCACATACCGAACCTATTTTATTTAAGTCGCACAAAGATCAAAATACACCAGTATTTGTCTTGCAGTTGATAAATTATTATTTTTTTCTTTTTTAATATTAGGACACTTGTATTGGTCTCAAACTGAGACCATTCAAGAATCGCCCTCTTTGTTAGCCTTGGTGGATTTTTGAAATGTTCCTGATTGGAGATCAACCTTTATTATAACCTCAGCTGTTGCAGCTGTTGGAAAGAGGGCCACACTACGGCTGAAAATAAATTTATATGGGTCATTCGTGGTGCTTTTCTTCCCCGTTTTGGAACGGGTATGAATATCTTTACTGTACATCTTATAGGGTCTTTATGGGGATTTGATTGTCAGGCCCACAGGAAACTCTGAATGTGGCAAAGACAAACATCAATCCCACCTATCAGAGCTTTATACTCTGGATTTATCTTTTAATGATGTGCAAATGAGTGTTTATAAAACTAGAATATAATTCTGACACTTATTAGTATCTTCTTTTTTTTTAATACATGAATAAAGCCGATAGCTAGAAAGCTACGTCAGACAAAAACACAAGAAGTTTCAAGGCTGTTATTTGTAACACTTGAATGAGACTGTTACTTTATCTGAGTTTTGATTTACACACTGCTGAGGTCAGTGTGCTGGGAATCTTTACGGCTCGTCTGGACATTTTCTCTAAAGAAAGTTGAATGTTTTAGAACCGCGTGTTCTCACACCAGTCCACAGCCACGAGCCGAGTAATGACAATAAAACACGTTTAATAAACGGATCACATACTTTCTTCCTCTAGCTGCGCCTTTTCAAAAGTATTTGCACTAAGGTCTTTTTTTATGCTACTTTTCCCATTGCAACCACAAACATCAGTGGCATTTCCCCCGGCAGGTCAACTCTGAGGAGCTTATTACTGTGAAATGAAAGGAAAACAATATTTTTTACAAATAACTTCTTAAAGAAACATTTTTGATTCAGTCTTCTGGGTTAAAAATTAGCTGCACAACTTTTTCCTGTCACCATGAATCTGAGCTAACTTTAGGTCTTGCCACAGATTCTCAATGGGATTTAGGTTTGGACTTTGACTGGACCGATCTAACACTTGAACTAAGCCATTGTGTCGTAGTTCTATCGTCCTGTTGTAAGGTGAACCTCTGTCCACAGTCTCCTTTTGTAAAAGCTTTTAACGAGCTTTCTTCTGTAACTGTCCTGTCCGTCCTCCCCTCTGAAGAAAAGCTTCCCCGCAGCATGATGCTGCCACGTCTTACAGCTGAAAAGCCGTTCTTCTTGCCGCTTTGCCATTAGAAATGGATTTGTGGAGGTCACAACTACTAGTGATCCAGACATGTGAATCCCTTCGGTTTTCTGAAAATACAATGTTTGTGGTTTAAATGTGACAAAATCTTACAAAAAAACAAAACAAGAATTAAGGGGCGTGGTTATATGCTAAAGTGTTTTCAATAAACGACTCACTCACACTGACCTCTACGATTTCATATTTGTCTGGTGGTGGAAAAACATGCGCCACTTCCTTAATGACTAGACTGTTTTCCTTTCTTTAGATGAGTCCAAGCCCAAACCCAAGTGAGTGTTTAGCTTCTCCTCATTGCAGCAGTCAGCCTTCCACTGCCATCAGGATTCATATTATGCAGTAACAACTCATCTCTACCTTCTGCAGGTTCATGACAAACATTTCAGCCCCAAAGATGCCTGATGGGGAAAAAGTGGACTTTGATGTAAGTTAATCTCCTTTTCTCATAGTGCCACATCCACTTGGATCCTATTAGGTCTTGTCGTAAAGGATGGCCCTTCGCTTCCTCCTGTGATGTCAGGACATCTACAGGAAGCGGCAGGAGAAAGACCTGGCTGAGCTGCAGGCTTTGATTGAAGCTCACTTCGTCCAGAGGAAGAAGGAGGAAGAGGAGCTGGTCGCCCTGGTCAACAGAATTGTGAGCATTTCTGCTTCGGAGGAGTGAGGCTGATCTGACAAGGCTCTATAATAATAATCATCTCTAACTTCTGCGTACAAATTGTGCTTTAGGAAAATCGTCGAGCCGAGAGAGCCGAGCAGCAGAGGATCAGAGCCGAGAGGGAGAAGGAGAGGCAGGCCAGACTTGCTGTACGGATTCTCTGCAGAGATACTCACCTCTTCACTGTTCTCTGTGGTTTAAATTTTGGTACCTGGTAGCACCAAAAGAGAGTTTTTTTTTTTTTCTTCTGTTCCTTTAAATCCACCCCCCACCCCCTCCCATAAAACTCCACCCTCCTGCAGGAGGAGAAGGAGCGCAAGGAGCAAGAGGAGCACCGCAAAAAGCAGGATGAGGACGCCAAGAAGAAGAAGGCGCTCTCGAACATGAGCCAACAGTACGGCGCTGGACAAAAGGTCTTCATTTGGATTTTAATTTGCCAAAGCGTTTTAAATTCAGAATCAAAATAGGAAAGTTAGACTTTAAAAAGAAATGTATATATATGGCAATCGTAAGATCTTACTTGAAGTAAGTAGACAAGTTAAAAACTAGTAGATGTATATAAAAAAAACTAAATGAGTTTGTTCCTTACATAACTTTGTTTAATGAATTTAATGAAATAATTTCTATCAATTTAAACACCCATAACCCCACAAAGCAATAGTTGACTGTATTTTTCAGGTATAAAGGGCTGAAAATGCCATGGGTGAAAATATAAATAAGTCATTAAAAAAATTTAGAAAAATAAATACATAGAATAAATTACAATAAAAAAAAATCAATAAAAAAATCAATAAAAAATATTATCAGATTTTTTTGTATTTATATTCATTATATGTTAGAAGAATATATATTTTTAAGTATTTGCTTTTGCGCTTTGAATTTATATAATTAGTTTTAGTTATTAGAATCAGTGGGCGGGGCTAACACTCCTGTAGACAAAGCTGATTGGTCTGCTGAGATAATCATGCACGTCTTAACGCATGAGTTGCAGTTCTTTTAGTTCATGATTTCAGTCATCGTTTTTAGATTTCTTTATATACATTAATCACTTTTGAATTGTTGGTGTCAGTATGCCTGCAAACCTGAAATTTGCAATTAATTGAAAGAAGTATTTTATGTGAAATACAAAGTTACTCAAACCGAACCAATGCCATTATTATTCTAATATTTGAATTATTGTTAGTTTTTTTTTTTTTTTTTTTCCCTGCTATTTCCTGGTTCATTGTGAGAAAGTTAATAGTTTACTCTTCATCTGATAAACAGAGTGACACCAGGAGAGGAGGCAAGAAGCAAACCGAGAGGGAGAAGAAGAAGAAGATCCTCGCCGAACGCAGGAAGCCGCTAACCGTCGATCACCTCAGTGAGGACAAACTCAAGTACGACTCAACTTGGCTTGTTCTTTTGCTCAGTTAGTCCCAGAATATCGGTCAGGTTTTAATACACATGAAAATGTCACTGTTAGATGTCAATCTAATGAGAAATTACAACAAACGCATTTAGGGAGAAGGCGAAGGAGCTGTGGGACTCGCTGAGGGGCCTGGAGTCCGAGAAGTTTGATCTCAGCGAAAAACTTAGAAGACAGAAATACGACGTAAGTCTGGCAAAGCAAAACAAGCGTCGTCAGTGCATCTTGCTTACATGTCAAATGTCACGTTAGCTTCTGTGATTTTCTGCAAGCCACTAGATACTTGAGGTTTGTTTCCTTGCAGATTAACCAGCTTCTCTGCCGAGTTCAAGACCACCAGAGGCAAGTCTTCAAAAAACAAAACAAAAAAAGAAGTACATTAGTGATTAGGCTCACTCCTTGTGCTGTGTAACACAATACAAGTTGTACCCTGCATACTGATGTTCTGAGTGTTTTTCTCTCCACGTTTCAGTGCCAAAGGTCGCGGTAAGGGGAAGATGGGCGGCCGTCTGAGGTAAAGCTGCTGCGAGACGGAGAGGAGGAAGACCTTCGCGGCAAATACTCCCAATTCTGTTTATCGTCCCGTTGTCTTAAGAGTACATGTCAACCGCCATGAGATCAAAACAATAAATAGGTCATTTCATCCAATCTGATTCATTTCTATAAACCATTAAGAGCCCATTTGTCCCTATCTGCATTTGTCTCTCATAATAATAATAAAAAGATCTGAATGACAACAAATATGTCTTATTTAGCTTTAAACACAAATATTAACAAGAAACCAAATGTGTTAGTAGATCTAAACTTTCATTTAAAGGTAATACATTCTGGTAACTTTTAATAAAGAGTAGACATTTTTAGTACCGTTTAATCATTTATAGCTTTTATTTCAATCTAAAATAGGAGCAGAAGTTTCCCAGCAAGACTCCACACAGTGGCGACATAAAATTTCTCATGTTTCTGCCTTTGATTACATTAAGAAAAATATAATCTGGGACTACAGTATGTGTGTAATGCTGATAAAGAGGGGGTACCACACACCATCCCCTGTTTATAGACAGTCCTCGCTGTTCTGTACATTACAATTTTATACTGGTGAGGAACGTTTCCAACGACAGTGCATTTTTACGAGTGGTCTCATAGCTCCGAGGCGCGTCGGGACTCGGTCGGAGGAGGATGCTGGAGACGGATGGTCTGTGAGGATGACGGTCCCAGAAGCCATGAACGGTAGTTGATGGAGAGCGGCGACGCTCACCACATGTGGGTTTCTCTGATCTCTGCGATCACCTGGCTGGCTTTCTGCAAAGCCTGGACACAAAGGGACACGGCAACAGAGGAGCATTAGCCCTAATATCACACACACACACGTAGGTGCGTGAAACAAAGCGTTTTTACATAAAACAGTTAAAACTAACAGTGTTTTTTTGGGGGGGGGATTCGGATAGGGGAATATGTAAAACTAATATTAAAGTATAATATTGTTGTGGTGCAGCAATAAAGTCATTAATTTGACAGATTATGGTATACAGTTAGGGCTGGACGATGTGACTGAAAAACGCATCGTGTTTCATCTCAGTCAATGTCGATAATTACTGATTAGTTTTTTGTTTTAAATATCTGAAATGCCAAGCTGTCGGCAGGACCTTTCCTTATTCATCTACAGTTTTCACTCCACGCCGTTGTTTTTTTTAATTTATTTTATTTTTAAGCAGTTATGAGGCACAATGGAGGAACTTTGAAACACTCTTGCGCTAGTTGCTCAACATGTTGTTGCTAGGTAACCAAAGAGCGAGTGAGTGAGCTGGTGCCACCAACCTTCCTTAGCTAGCTAGCCAGGAGAGGTTGAGTATCTCAAGGCTTTTCTCTGCCGACATCCCCCAGAATGCTGTGCGGCTCTGGGTCGAAGTTCAGCGAAATTGTTGAATATTTTAACGGACCCACTTTTACTAATATTGATCGCCTGTCTATCACTGTATATCCATTGTTATTGATTTATCGACCTGCCCCATATAGAGCTACTGAAAACTGAAAATTATGTCGCAGAAATATGTGATTTCATAATATGTAAACATGATGTCCAAGGGATGAACTTTCAGGAATGACTGCATCACTGTGGTGCGACATGGCCACATGAAACCTGTGGCTTAAATCGACATCTTCTAAAGCCTGTTGAAGTGCAAAGCGCTCAGATTTTCTTAAAGCAGCTGTATTGACTTTTGACTCCATGAAACCAAGTGCAGCAACCAGCAGATGACAAAACATCAAAATCTTCACAGACTGGAAGCTTCACTTTTGAGCTCAAATGCTTGAGGTCTGACATTTACTTTCACCCGATAAGAAGCCGTCGAACCTTTAAGCAACGACCCTTCTTACACCGACCTTTAAAACAAACAATATCAAGCCTCTCATCTAATTGACGCCGACTGTGGCTTTAGCACATCGTAGCAACGTGTAAAGAACGCGTCACCTTTAGCATGTCAGCGGCCTCGTTGCGCCTCTGAGCCATGTCCTCAGACTCTGTCAGCAGGTCATTCAGCAGGGTGGTCTTGTATAACTGACCCACCAGCTCGCTCTGCAGGGAGTCCTTCACGTGGTTCACCAGGAAGTGCATCACAGCCTTTGGTACACTGAGTTCAAACAATGATTTAGGTCAGGCAGTAAGTAGAAATCACAGTTTTTACCATTTATTTAATATGGTTAGCATATAAGTAAAATAATAATAAATAAAAAAAAACAAACATCTGTGTACCTGTCTTGGATATTTTTCCGAACAATAAGGAAGTATGACTTGATGAGTCTCTCGATGACCTCACAGTCTCTCTGCTCACGAGCAGACAGCTTTCTGGATACTGGTACAGGCTGGTGACAAAAGGATGAAGATTAGCTTCTTGATGCTCTGACACTTATTCAAAAGGATTTATACAACAAGTAAACTAAAAATATACAGACTATTATCTTTTTCACATTTCAGTGTCAGAAATCAAAGGGAAACAATCACAATATACATACATATATATATACATATATATATATTTTTTTTTTTATATACATCTTTTTAAACCTTTGTTGCTCATGTGGGGTAACGGAACAAATCTCTGTAAGAATAACAAACTTGTCTGCCGTCCAGTTGTTTTATCTCTCCGTTTACAATTCAAGTCAATACTCTATTTTGGTCTCAAAACACTTTGTTCCACTTTTCTACAATGTCCCTTTGTTCTTTATTTAGCGGTCACAAAATAAGAAGACTGCCCCCTAGTGTGAGCAGCATGCAACAACAAATACATATGGCTTAATTTTATTTGCCAGTAGATCTGAAAGTTACCAGTGTTTTGGATTCCATAAAGCTTTATCTTTATAATAAAACCAGACCGGTATTACAGCAGATTTAGCCAATTTGTAGTTACTCCAGAATACATATCAACCCCTGCAGCCATATTTCATTGCTACTGGAAAAAAACAACTTTGAAAATCTGACCAGTTAAAGCCAGTTCGGAGCACCTACCACATCCAGCAGGTTGACGGCGTGGCCCCTCTGCGGGCTGATGGCGGACAGAGGTTGGGGTGTCGTCCTGTCAGCCGGTAGACCCTCCTCTCCTTTCTTGAACATGCCTCTCCAGTTGCCTGTGCCTCCATCTCCCTGCTCATTAACAGAACCGCTCTGAAGGCTAGCAGCTGCTGCCTACGTTGAGAAGACAAACGGTTGTCAAAAGGCTCAACAGCATGAGAAAGATGGAGGGCGGGGAAAAGAGGGTAAAATACACAACCGATCAAAATCAAACCATGTCAACTTTCAGCATGCTGTAAGTTCTCCTGATGACAAAAGAGTTCAAGATATCTACTTTCAAGAGGCACAAAAAAAAAAAAACAAAAAAACAAAAACAAAAAAACAGGCTGAACAAAATAAATGCAATAGCAAAGCCTTCACTATTTCAAAAATGTCCTTTGGTCAGTTTCATGCTCGTTTCTGTTCTCGTTATTGATCACATGTCAGATTCAAGAGGAAAGTTAAGGATGAAATGTTACGATGCGATTGTTGAAGCATGCGGACAAATTTAACATTTAAAGTGACCCGCTAACGTACTCACAAACCTATCGCCATCTTAGCAGACTACAACTTTAAAATTTGGTATTTGGCTTTTACATTGTGAATTTTTCTAATAAAGACACATCTTTTAAAACCTGAAAAAGATGTAGAGTCTTATTACGACCAAATGTGAAAAAGCTTTGGGGGGAGAGGGGTTTGTACAAGTCACCATAAATGTAAAGGGAGATCTACAGCTGGAGCTGCTGGCGTGGAGGTGTTGGCCGCATTCCTCAACACCTGGATTCACCAATAAATCTTAAAAATGACTTCATGAGTTTAAGAGCAAACAAAAGCAGAGTTTTCAGTTTGCAGGAGAACAGATGCAAAGTATGCAGGCAGCAACAGAAAGTGACACACCTTAGCGGCCTCCCCTTCCAGGAGAAGAGGCTCAGAGGGGGACACAGACTGCCCAACGGGGCTTTTAAAGGACTAAAAGCAAACCAGAGGAAGAACAGAGCGAATAGAAAACAGGCTAAAGCTACAACAATCAGGAGCTACAGATATCAGACACAGAAGCAATTTGAAACTGGCAAAATGAAGAACATTAAACAAATCCTGTCGAGCTTTTAAGAAAACGTTCGCAGGCAGAGTGTACCTTATCTCTGGGAACGGAGGGAGGCAAGTCTCTCATTCTGCTGCGTCTCTGCTCCTAAAAAAGTGGAATTATATTAGAAGCATTGCTCTAGAAGCACAAACAAAGTGCTGCCAACACCATTAAATAATCCTACAGGCAGAAGATTTGAAATCTAATTTTCTTACATCTAGATTATTGTTCATGAGGCCAATGGCATCTGCAAAGTCGGGGTGTTTGGTGTTGATGTAGGATAGCTCAATGGCAACCAGGTTATGAACCTGAAGAGAAATTAGAAAATAAAACTGATCAGATTTTGAAAACTTCCAACAGAATGCTCACCGGCGATCAATAAGACTCTGACCATGTCGTTTGTGACTGGAAGTCTCCTTCTGAGGAGGGAGGTGACCACCTCCACGATGGCGTCATGGAGTTTTGGAAATCTTAACAATTCCTGCAAAGGGGAAAGGAAGTCAGGAAGGTTAGCACGCATGTTTTATCGTTTGCACATTCCCAGCATGCCTCTGGATGTCTCTGAGGGTTTTTCTCGCCTGTGTGCTGTAATTGCTGCAGTGCTGGATGATCCTCTGCATCTCCTCGTGAACCAGCTCGACACAACGCAGACTGGGCTCCTCCAGGCGTTTGATCTGCCGCTTCACCAGCAGCTCAAACGAAACCTCGGGCACGAACAAAGCGGGCCTCGGCCCCTGTCGAGAGAGATTCAAACCGTGACCCATCCTGAAGACTCCGCTTGAGACGAAGATCTTAACAGTAAAATACAGCAAAAAAAAAAAAAAAAACCCAACCGTTGCATTCCTGATTGCCGTCAGCACGTCGATGGTGGTCAGGCCGCCCAGTGGATCCACAGACTCCAAAGTGCGACCAAACGTCTCGTGAAAAATATAACAGATTCTCGCGCCGCCACATCTGAAGAAATATAAAAAAACAAAAAAACAAAAAAAACAAAAAAAACTTTGAATATTTGTTTAAAATTGAAGAAGCCATTTGTGAATTTCCCAGGGTTAGAGACGCGACTCACAGCTCGGCCGTCTCGATGTACTTGGCCGTGCCCTCTATGGTGTTGCAGTACTCTGCAGCAAACTTGGTGATGAGCTGCAGCAAGGTGGCGCTCTTGTCCTCGACGGGCTCGCCGTAGCTGTTCAGCAGAGACTGGTACTGCGCCGCCAGCACGTTGATCCTCGTCTTCAGCTCGGGAAGGCAGTCTCTGATGTGATGCATCAGCAGCCTGCGGTGACAAAACACACCAGTTCAGCCAGTTATAGCAAGCTGCAATCTAACCAACAAGGTATCAAAACTGTTCATAATTAAAATGCAGACGTTAAGCAGTGGAAAGATTACAAACACTCCTCATTGGTCATTTTATCCCGTAAAGCACGCGTGTAAAACTCCAGGAAAAATTGCAAACATTTCCAAATCCAGCCGGCCGTAGCTTTTTATGTGACCCTCTAAGTTTCAGACAAAACATTAAGTGCGCTTACATATTATTTTATCAATCAAATCAATGTAGTTTCTCCGTCTACTGCCCAATTATATCAGTCAGTCCATCCAGTTTCTCGCAAATTATTGTGGAAATTCGTGCAAAAATCAGCAAGTCCCCGCACTTTTTCGCATTAATACATAATTGGGAGTTTATTGCAGATTTTTCTCAAAAACTCTTACTTGGACCAAACAGCTGCCTCAGCCTTAATTAATGTCAGATTATAGAACGCGATCTATAAAGCGAGCAATAAAAAGTCGCATTTACTGATATAAATATGTGCAAATATTTCCAAATTAGTACCACAAACACTTTGATTTTTATTGCAAAAAAAAAAAAATCACAAAACATTCATGAAATCCTTGAGGGACTGAAAAAATTTTCAATATTATTTTATCTCAAGAATTCATTGATATTTTAACAGTTTGTGAACAAGTTCTATCAATACCTTCTAGCACAACCGGCCCTTTAAGAGCATTCGTAATCTCAATTTGGCCCAAAACAAAAATGAGCTTGACACCCCTGCCTTAAAGGATTAATTTAATCACCCTTCTTGGATCGTTCTAACCAGTTTGGTTATTTTGGTCAATAATAATCCAGATTAGTTCAAATGTTTTAAAACACACCCAGTAGTGTTTTAAAACACAACACACATACACACCATTGTGTGTGTATGTAATCTGCCACTGGATTTTAAGGTGTATACCTGTTTAATGTTCTAGCCAGATATTTAGTTCCATTTCTGTTTGCGAGTGATGGATACTTCTTTTGTAGGAAGGCATATTCATCACGAATGGAATCCGCCACTAATTTCTTTTGATTGATGTCCAACTGACTCCTGGGGAAAAAGCACAAAAAGCAGCGATCAGAATGTGTTGAGCTGTGAAATTAAGCTCCGTTTTCTACCATTATTGCTGGGAGCGGAGCTGCATATGAGCTCAGAGATGTTCCAGTAATACCTGTTAACTACTCCAATAATACCCAGTTTGACAGGGATGACTCTGCCCATCAGAACATCCATGGCATCTGTGCCGGCGTCCATAAGATCCAGCTTGGTCACCACAGCGAGGGTCCTCCTTCCTGAACATAAAAGACACGCCTGTAAAGTTCAAACACAGCAGGGAATTCACACCCGCATGACTCGGAGGGAAAATAAAAGACAACGCGACGCCAAAACAGACGGGGGACAGGAAAACAAAACAAAGATGGCATTTACCGTCTGGGTCGACCTCTCGGGCCACCTTTAGAGCCTCTGACGTCGCCATGTCGGTGTTGGCAGCAGTCACAGCCAGGATTATGGAGTTAGGGTTGGAGATGTATTTTAGAATCAGCTCCCTGATCTGGATCTCTATGTCATTAGGTTGGTCCCCCACTGGTACCTATATAAAGAAGCAGATAAAGGTTTGAAACCAAAAGGCAGTGAAATGACCTAAGCTAACATGTTCCAATTAATCACAAGTTATTTATTTGTATTTGATCAAACTTAAAATGGCATTAATTTTCTTATATTTTGACTAAGTATGTTCAATAAATCCTAGATTTGCAGGCTTCCAGTTTTCTATTGGTGTCTGTGCCTTTAAAAAATAAATAAATAAAATGGAAGCATACATGCAAAACACAACACAGCAGAATAATGAATGAAAAAAAGATTACATGTTTGCTGTGTTTATAGAGAAAATTTGTAAGGAAAAAAATCAAAATTGAGCAACAAATTTGTATAATTGCGCAATCGTAAGACTCAAATTAAACTGATATTGAAAAACTGATTAGGCAATAATCAACAGGTCATGAAAAGTTGTCTCGCTGCACTAGACTAAATATTGTTGGAAGCCTTAAGCAAGACATAGAAATGTACTAAACACAGGGATCACTTTTAAAATTTGTCTTTTAATTTAAGTCGCAAATATCTATTATGAATTATATCCATTTGTAGGATTTGGGGATTTTCTTTGAAAACAGGACAGAGGATGATGAACAAAAAAAAAAACAAAAAACTTTTAGCATCCAGAAGAGAAAATGCTTTTGGAAAATCTGTGACGGAGCTTTCTGAGGTACACGGTTGTTGTAAAACATATATTTTTGCACATACAGAGGCCATCAGTCCTCGATGCAGCCATTCAGGGATCAATACCAACCTTAGGACTTTTGCTGTGTATTTTTCCAGCGTCTCCAATGTATCATTAACCTTCCATTGTGATGCTTTCAGTTTAGCATTTTAAGGAAATGCATCTTTCATTCCTCCTCGCAAGACATTTTGTGGGTATAGCTAATCAAACTATAACTAAACAGGAGAGCGGCTTGTCAATGACCATGGCGTCCATCAACCAGATATTTTAACGTGTAATTGTGGAAACTGAAACGGGAACCTTCATGTGAGATTTCATTAAAACCTATACTTGTTTTTGACAAATAAGACTAAATCGCCCAATTAAAAAAATTATACAATTTCCATACACTACATAAAAAAAAAAATTACACGTCTATGCTGGAGATTTTCAAAGCGAGACTGAAACTTATCTTACTTTTGTGATGCCAGGAAGGTCCACTAGCGTGAGGTTCACAACATGCGGAGAGAAGATTTTCAGGTGAATGGGTTCATCGCTAATACCCTGAAACAAAAATGCCAAGATTAATCATTTTCAACGAAAATTTTCAAGCGATGTGGCTTTATTTATTTATTTTAAATTCCTTTCTAAGCCTACCTTGTTGTTACCCGAAATTCTTTCCGTCTCGGCTTCGATCTCTTTCCTGATCTCCTCAAACTCTGCGTAGATCTGAAAGTGAATGTTAACCACAGGATGTAAGGACAGCAGGAACAGACGGCATCCATTCAAGTAGAATTTTTAAACAAAGACGAAGGAAAGGAGCAAAAATGAAAACACAATATTAAAAAAGGAACCCTCTGATATCTTTATTATTAGGCTATGAGAACATCAAGAACCACCTTTTATGGAACTTAACCATGAAGGACATTTACTGTCCAGCCAAATATATTTTTAGCAGTTAACAGGAGACCACTGACTCTTATTACAGGTTATAGATCTTGTGCTGCACTTGTAGAAGTAGCACAAATAACATGATATAACTTATCATTAAATAGTATGGCAGTAATAGAAAAAAGGGGCTATGATCAGATGCAATACTCTAATATTCAGACATTTATACACAGCAGACTACTAACAGAAACTTCAATAAAGAGGAAAGGAATGCAAGGAGGAAGTAGGTAAATTCTACCTTGTTTTTGGTGTGCAAGAATTTACCCCATTCCTCTCCCTCGATGCCTGCAGAGACACAAAGATAAGATCGGATATGGTCATGAAAACATGGCTGCCGCTATGGCAACAGTCCCCTTGTGAATGTCCTCTGGGAGGATTTTTCTCACGGCACAGACGGAATGGAAAAACTAAAACTAAACATGGACAGCTGCGAAGCTTACAACAACAACAACAAAAAACTTGGATGCGTTTACACAATGACGGAAAACAAAATGCTGTCAAAGGGAGGACAAAAAAAAAAGAAAGAAAGAAAACAGGTAGATGAGACAAGCAGAATATATAGAGCTAGATACATTTATTGGCATCTCTAACAATTATTTTATTAGAAATGTAACTGAAGCGGTTTCTCATTTATACTTTATTTTCTTTTAAGTTGATCAAGATAGTTTTATGTATTAATTAACAGAATTCTGGAGCATAAATATGATGTTCACTTTTTTGTTACTCGCCCTTGTTACACTATAGCTGTGTAGGAGTAAAGGCACAAAAAAAAAAAAACTCCCACTATGACAAATGTAAGCAAATGGAGTTTATTGAACTAATGTGACATATATTTTAGTCATATGAGAATAAGTTGGAGCGCTTAAGAAGCAAACACTCCAGGTTATTCTGGGAGGAAACGATTCGGTATGGATGAGGATCTGTGGGTTGTTTTACTTCCAAAAGGTCCTGGTGGGAGGGCATGATATCACAAAACAGGAGGTACAATCTGCCAGGACACGAACCAGTGGTTGTCACATTGCTGCTGAATAATGATCCAAAACATAAGGGCAAATTAATACAGAAAAGGTTCACCAGAGATAGAAGTCAACCTTCTTCTTCTACGGCATTCTCAGTCCCCAGACAGGAGCACGATTGAAAACCTATGTGTCACGCTGAAGAGAGCCTAAGAAGGAAGATGAGATCTGGAGGATCCCGCAGGATTGCGTAACGAGCAATGATCAACGATCAAAGATCAACGATCAAAGATCAACGATCAAAGAGACCCTCCATCTGTATGTTTGAGGAAACGCCAAAGTGCAAACTTATTAGCAAAAGTATTTTTTAAAGCCAACTATTTCTTGATATTGGATTTTTTTTATTTATTTTTTTACCCATTGAATAGATGTATTTTAATGAAATTAAAAGGTAGAATTATTTGCAATAAATGTATTACTTTAAACAGCTACAAAAATAGAAGGGAGGATGAAGCAAAAAGGGCTGAGCAAGTGGGATGGGTTCACAGGTGGGGGGTTAATCTAGAAAACAGAAAAGGAGACCTTTGTAAAGGCGGCCATTTTTCTTGGATGCTGTGGTTGAAGAGAGACAGAAAGGTTAAGGCTGGCTATCTGCAGCATCGGCATGATATTAAAGGAATGCAGCATCACTCTGAGGGAAATTCCAGAGGATAAAAGTAGCTGTTCAAAGAGCTTTCAGGCAGTTAACCAAAAAAATAAAATAAAATCAAAGCCACCTACAGAAAGAGAAGCATACCAGTATTCTGCATCTTAAGATATATTTAAATAAGTAGCACATAACTAATTGAAATCAATCAAGTTTTATCATAAAAAAAGAGGAAGAGGTGACGGTTCTGTTACCATTCTCTTCATTGGTTTTCCTGCGATCATCTGCGTCAATGTGTACAAGCTGCAGGATGAGGGGCCGACGCGTCACGATGCCGGTTCCGCGCGGTAGGATGTCCCGGCCGACTAGGCTCTCTAAAACAGAGCTCTTCCCACTGCTCTGTGGACAACAGCAGCAACATTATAAACACCGGTAAACAGCAGCCTCTAGACATGACTAATGGGACACACAAATCATTTCTTGACAGGAAAAACCAGTCCTAACAGGCAAATAATTAAAAAAAGAGAACATATGTGGCTGCTGGTTACACCTACAGTGGCATTTCATTCCATCTTTCAGGACACTTCTGCTGCACAAAGGAGGCAGGGCTAAAAATGAACCTATTATTCATGGAGAGATTCCTAAAATGAGTCATTACTTGAGGGTTGGACTAGTAAGTGATTCAAGACATTTAGCTGTAACCACAGAAGAAAAGCACTGCAGACAATAAGTGTGAGCATGAGGGTGGAGTTGCTCTAAAATGTTCCACTAGGTTTATGGCAAACTCCAGCAAAGATGAGAAGCGTCTCTTTCCTTGTTGGTTTCTTTAATTTTAGGCCTTAAAAAGTTTTAAATACATCAAAGGTTTCCATAAAATGTCTCAAAATATATCTTAAATTTCATTGCTTCTACCGTCATCTTTTTTTTTTTTATTTTCTTAAATTTTTTTGGGAGGGGAAAATAAATAAGCTAGTTGCACTTATTCTCCCTGGGGACATCATGAGTCATCAAGCAGCGACATAGCCACAGGTCCACTGTTATGGATGCATCAACAAATCAGACATTTTCCTTAAATCGGCTCTGATCAGAACGTCTAATACAAAAACATCTGACATTTTTTACATGTTCCATTTTCACATCGACACTAAGAACTCTGCATAAAAAGACATCAGCATGCACATTATTAAGTAGAGAAAAAAACCAGTGATAATGATACTTTGTTTATTTTCTCTTGGATTCAAAGCTTTAACCTTTATCAAAGGACAACTATCACATGTTCTCCTTTAAGTATTACAGCCCTGATAAACTTCGGAACTAATCAAAATCTCAATCAGTGTGGCTGAAAAACTGAAAATGGAATTAGCCGGGAAAAGCCCTTATTGGTGCATCTTTACACCAATCCTTATTTTTAAGATTCCCTTAAAAATAATAATAATAATGATAATAATAATAGCAAAAATAATTTTACTTCTAAAACTAGCTAACTGGCTTATTTAAGCAATTAAATTCAAACAATTTTGCTATATTCTCATTGAGACACTTGTTTGTAAATAACTGTTATGAAGTGTACCTGTATACTGTAGGAAGTTGCTGAAGTAAAGCAGGTAATCTGGTTGTAAAAGCCCACATATCGAATATCAGGACAGAAAAATACCAACTTCAGTTGGTAAAGTCACATTTAACTTCGAGTTATTACGGAAGTGAAATGCAAATTATCATTATATTACTTTTTTATGATTAATGCAAGTCCTGAACTAATATCATAACGGTGACAAAAGTCGAGTTTAACTTACTGAAACCCTGTCTCATTTACTTTGTGGAAGAGGAACAAATGAGATAATGGCCGTTCAGGTAATGTTCTTTATAGAACATTGATTAGGCCAAGCAAACATTACAAACTCTTTCACCTAGCCTTCTCTCCATGACAACCTAGGAGAGAAGGCAAACTGTCTGAGGCAGTTACATCCTATTAGCAACCAAGTGAAGTTAAATCTCTTAGACAAAACCTTCCACTTTAAACCAATTAGGCTCCAATGTTTACACACGATAGCTACTACCACATTTTAAACTTTAATAGCTTACTTAGCTGATAAATAGAGCACTTTATGAGTTAAAATGCATTTGTTATTATTGCTTGACGTTCCCTATGAACTCTCAAATGAAACAAACAGTATCATTAATGCGAACGGTGAATGAAAACAAACAGAGCTTGTACCTAGCTAAACTAGGAACGGGAGTAAAACGGTACAGGAACAGCAGTTTTAATGCTAATGACTGATAACGTAAATGCACGTTCAAGCCAACTGTCAATAACAGTTCAGAATATGCAAAGGTAGCTAATGCTAACCTAGCTCTAGCGGTAATTGTTCAATTAGAACATGCAACTAGTGTACGGTCAAGTGAGTTAGTTTATTGATACGGTGTTTGGCTGAAAATGAAAGGAAAACATTTTCAGCCAAACAGCTGAAAATGTAACACCAAACAGCCACAACAATTAGTTTACGCAGGCTGGAAAACTTGCTAGCCTTTAAGCACAGAGACGTTTCTCACCTGGGTTCCAACAACAACTATCTGGGGCAGCTGAATGATATCCGCACCGACTGTGTTAAATACATCTTGCAGCTTATTAATGACAGGTATAAGGGCCTCCATTAGCGTCGATCCAGAAATCCGAACTGTCCTCCAAAGAACTTTTCTTCACGTGAAACCACACAGGGACAAAGTCATTCAATGTCCCCTCCGCTAAAGCTACTTTCGACTCCTGGATTTGGCCACAACTGCGCAAACAGTTCGACGGAACTGCATTGTGGGAGTTGCAGTTCAGGGGGATAAAGGCGGGTTTGTTTGAAGCAGGCTAAACTACAACCGTTGTTTCGTCACATGTATCGCACCAATCAAAAAGCATATCACCCCTCCGTCACCTACTATCCCCACCCATTCACCAAACAACGGTCTCTATGGACCAAAATATTTACCTAAATCTCTGGACACGACACCATACTGCCAGAGTGTGATTAGAAAAGTATATGCAATATTTAAAAATAATTCCATTCAACAAGTTTAAGAGAAATATGCACATAGAACAATAGATTTAAAGTTGTAATTTCTGTGTAACTGTAATAACTGTGGCTTATGGAAAAGGTTCATATCATGATCACCAAACTAATATCAGCTTCTCAATAAAACTTGTCAACAGGGTTAAGCATAAAGTATATAGCTAGCTGATTTTGGACTTGACAAAATACAACAGTTCAATGTGAGCAGGTGACATGGCTCCCAGAATCCTCACTGACTGTGCTAACTTTAAAATAAGACCTGTTGTCTTCTTCCAGACTCTTGGACCTTGATTTTCAAATTAAATACAACATTTACTCTAATCTGAACAGAAGAAGAGTTTTGGACTACTGGGTAACAGTCTCCAGCTTAGGGGTTTCATATCCTGGCAAGGAAAGTCCCAGCTGTAACATGTCTAACATGTCCTGTTGGTAGGAAGTGATGTTTGATTTAGTTTCCTCAGAAAGTGGAGTCTCTGTTGTACAATTTTCACAATCACAATGGATGATTGACAATTACCAATAACAATATAATCCCTGCTGTCAGGATTGTGCATTTATGGCAAAATGTTCAAAATTCAAATCAATGTTTTTAAATTTAGTCACTCATCCCATCTGTGATTACAACTCAACTCTAAACCAATAGTTTTGTTCTTACAATTGATTTACAACATTTAAAGTGTCTTTAGATATTTTACAGTAACAAACCAACATATGAAAAACAGAAATCTATCAACACTGGACAAGGATTTATATTAAGAATTTACTTGGCCCTAACAGTTTTATTAGTCAGTATAGATGTTAGGTCATACAGCTCATATTCAAGTGACTCAAAAAAAAAAAAAGAGCAGTTGGACATGCTTCCCAGGTTTTCAAAAACAGTTCTCCCAATTCAAACAAGCTCTCTGTGGTTCAGACTGATAGGAAGATTAAAGTTAAAAGGAAATAAAGCTATCCTTTTGAAGAAGTGTTTTCAAGAACCGAGACAGGACGTCCTGCTGTCTACGAATTGAGCACTCATCTTTAGGGTGCGTTGTTTTAATCTTAACAGTTCCACTGCCCCACTTGATGTAAACTCTGACACACAAACATATCTATGATACTAGAGTTTCTTGTTTCACAGATAAATTACTTTGCACCAAGTGCACTGGAAAAAAAAAACAACAACAAAAAAATGTTGACCATAAACATTACAATAAAAACATTAAAACAAAAATATTACTAGCACCATACAATGTAGGAGTGTTTCAAGAGGATGTGGAAAAAATGCTGAAACACAAGTTTAAATAACCAACATGCAGAGGAAGGTAGGTTATTGTGATTCCTGTTTTCCATTTGAAAAACTTCAGTTGTAATGGAAGATGAAGCGGATCCTAGACTAAAAATAAATGATGTGACACATGAATTCTTGTCAAAACTCAAAGGCGCTTGCTTCATGGAAAAAAAAAAAAAACTTTCTTTCAACTTACACAAACAGTAAGCAAAACTCACTACATTCATTCACAATAAAGCTTATTTGAATTTAGAGCAAAGCTATCTCTAACGCGAGTGTAAGCTTGCAACCCACTTTCTGCTGAACGATCCTGACAACACCGCATTACCGATCTCGTTGAAGCAATTTAGGTCATAAATGACTTCACGATGCGGTGCAGTCCGTGTAAGTGGTCACCATGTTTCCTCTGCGCTGGGTTACAGTTCTGCAGTGCTGCTTCGTTGTACCGTGAAACCTGCCTTCAGTCTGTTTGGCGTTTCTATCGAAAGTAAACATTCTGTCCATGTCGTCAAACATGTCGTCGAGGATCCCCGCCCCGAAGCCACCCTGAAAGTGTCTCCTGCGTCTGCTGTGGGACTCTTTGTGGGATTTGGAGTGTTCTTCGAAGTGTCGCCTGTGACGAGAATGTCTGTTCTGGCTGTAGATGTTGAAGTCCTTAAACATGTCGTCAAAGTTGAAGGTGAAGGGCTGGTGGGTGCCTGCTCTTTGCGTCTCCCCTCCTGTGTACACGTCGTCGCCAAACTGATCGTACTCTCTTCTTCTGCTCTCATCGGACAAAACTTCATAAGCTGCACCAAACAAAGCGACAAATAATTCAGTCAATGAGATTGAAAAAGCAACAAAGGTTACAATTACAGGATTCCGTTATATGAACAGGAAGAAAAAAAAAGTGCATCGGGCACATTTTATATCAACCCACAAAGATGCTTCTCTATTTTTTTTTTAACAGTGCCTTGCGAAAAGTATTCACGCTCCTTGAACTTTTTCACATTATCATATTACAAACACAAGTGCACATGAATGTGAAAAGAAACAATTTTCAAAATTACTTTTTATAAATAGAAATGACTGGGAAGCATTTCGTGCTCAACTCCTGCTACCACCAATGTATGATCCAATTTTTCTCTTGGGGAAACATTTTATGCTGGACTAAACAACTAGTGTCACCAAACATTGCAAACATGCAAACCCTGAATGCATGGAAGTTAAATAATTTGCTAACATTTGTTGCAGTCCAGGTGGGTCTTTACGATATGGATATTGCATTGACAATAAAATCACAGTATATTGTGCAGCCCAACTATAAATCTACTAAGGTTGGAGAACGTGTCAAAAAGGATTATTAGTTGAACACTTACTAAATCTGTAAATAAAAGAACACAATTATTTACAGAAAGACATTCCATTAAAGTCTACCTCATGAACATCTGTCAGAAAATGTTGAAAGGTTGAAAAGTTACTGTAAGAAATTGCAGCTTGACCTTTGATGATTTTAAAACTGCAAACAATCAGTTTGTGGCAAATCTGACGTCAAACAATATCTGCCTATATGTCTGGCTTCACAAACTGCTTACCTTCAGCGATTTCTCTGAATCTTACTTCAGCATCTGGACTCTTGTTCTTATCGGGGTGAAATTTCATTGCAAGCTTATGGAAAGCCTTCTTTATCTGGCGTTCTGTTGCACCTTTGGGCACTCCCAGTATATCATAGTAGTCCTTCTTGGCGAGAATCAGCTCTGTTATCACGAGGACGCATACTGCAAACATCAGGACAGACTGTACAGCTGCCATGGCTACACTGTGCCCTGCATTCAAGAGAAAAAAACTGTGATATAATAACAACAACAATAGATATTTGTCATTTTGAACCTGATACCCAGGCAAACAGCAACAGTTATGTTGCTGTAGATAGTGCAATTATTGTGGTTAATGAGAAACTGACAGCTTATTTTTCGAAGTTGGTCCTAGTAAAAATAGGACCAACGTAAAAAAACAAAACAAAAACCCAAAATTATTTTAAAAAAAAAAAAAAAAAACCAAAATTATTTTTCTCTTAGTGATGTAATACAGCCTCTCCTAGCATAACCTGCTAACATTAGCTACTGTTCTCACGGACTCCTTCAGGTTAGGCTCACCTCACTCACCTTTCTGAAAGCCAAGTGGCGTCCTCTTTCACAGGATCTTTAGATATCTAACCAAAACAAAACCATAATGATGATGTAACGGTATTAATGAACACTATAGACGGAGAGCGTTCAAAACCCGGTAATTTCCTTCTTTTCTTCGCTGGTTTTCTATTCCTCACATCTTTTGCGACTCCTAGTGGTCATTGCTATCATTAGGTCCAGTTCAACTGTTGAAAATATTATCTTTGCGTATAATCAAATTATTAAAAAAGTGTGCACTATGAGGACTACTTGTCTTTATGACAAGTAGTTCATTTTATGGGTAGAGGACGAAAAGGCACATCCTCTGAGATTAAGCACCAAAACTACATTCCTTATACTGTAACTAAGGTTTTAGCCCTTATCCCCGTCCTTACCCACCACTCACCACTGAATAAAGTGGGGCAAGTTTCTCAACCAATCAGTGAGTTCCTTTTATGGGCCAAGTTTTATACAGCCAATAGAGAAGCAGATAGAGCGTCACGTGAACGTTGTTATTCTTTCGACGGTCACCCTGTCGTCATTCTGGAAATTGTCCGGTTAAATAACGTCTAATGTAGTCGGACGGTGGTTATGTTTTTGTGTTAAAGCTAAACAAAGGAGGGCGACACAATGAAATAATTATGGGATGTTTTACCTCATTGAGACGACAGCATAAGAAGACAGGTATGAGTTGTTATGTCTCGAATGGCCTTTATGAAACTAACAAGTTGCGCTAAGCTAGTATCTGATCTGCAGTTGCTTTCAGCTGTTAGATTTAATCTATTTCTCCCGATAAAAGCGACAGATTCTCAAACACTAGTTTCACCATCTTACCATTTCGTCATTATTGCCTCATTTCTGTTTTCGTTTTGCGCTTCCCCCCCGCCCCCTACCTGTGCTTCTTTGTTGTCCATTTGCAGGTTAATGACAGTACGTGTAGATCTAATATTTCATCGGAAGGCGTCTGTCTTCTTCCTCTGACACAATATGAATCATAGATGGGCCCCAAATATCTGGGTGAAGATAGACAGAGCATCTTCTATGTGTCAGACTCATTCTCGCAGGTCAGCGGCTTTACTGCTCTTGTTTGGTACCTCCTCCTGTAGGATCCATGTGCAACAACCTGTTGGCTACCTCAACCTGAGGCACTTCCATCATCTGAAGACTAGAGGCAGGAAGGCATGGATCTTTAAAGCCAGCCAGGTTAGGCAGCGACTTGGACTTCACACCAGCTCCCTGTGTTTGAATACTTCAGCTTCCAGGTGGTCTGCGGGTCTGAGCCAGCACATGTCGCGGGTCAGGAGTACTTTGGACACAGTTTCCAAGGCTGTAAGTGGGACGCACACACAGCTTCTGTCCAAAATCTCTCGCCTCAAGCCAAAGGAACAGACACAGCTCCTGGCCAGTGTTGAATCTACAGCAAAACCTGAGGAAAAGGCAATCACCCCCACTCCTGCTCCCACTGTATCCACTACACCCAGTTCTTCTGCACATGCTGGCCTCTCTACTTCTGCAGCTGCATTTGATGGGAGGACCACTGCTTCCACTACTCCCGCTGGTTCTGCTCAGGTGACTGTCACCTCTGCAATTGTCACTGTGCGTGACGTTAGTAATAAAAAGCTGAGACGAGCTGCTCCCACTGTCAAAGCTACTAAGAAACAGCAGGAGGAGGAGGAGTTTCCTGCACCTCAGAGTAACAATGGGAACAAAACCACTACTTCCAAAGACACTCAAGGACTTTTCCATCCCAGCGCATTTTCAGCCAACCTAGATGAGACCTACAGTTACTTGTCTCATCACATCAACTCTTACTTTGGCAGCGGAGCAAAGACTCAGAACAAGAAAGGCGACAATGTCGACAACAACCCACCTCCCTCTCAGCCTCAGCAACCCTCCGACCTCGTACCTGTGTCCGATAAAGCCGGCCGCGCCGCTCCGGTCACCCCTTCGTCCTCCAAGAAGAGTTTGGGACAGTACTTGTCCTATTCCGCTCCCACTGTGCAGGCATTTGTTGGGAACTACATTGCTCCTCTTGTCCCTAAATTCAGAGCGGGAGAGTCTAAAAGCACCGCGATGGAGGAGAAGAAACCTGAGGCCGTGACGGTGAAACCGACTGAAAGCCCAGTTAGCAGAGAGCAGAGTGCTGCAGAGGAGAAAGCTAAGAAACTTCTGCTCCAACGGGAGAAGGTAGGCCAGCAACAACTGTGTATTTTATGTACGGCACTGTTACTTGAGCAGGGTTCTTATGTTAAACTGTTGTGTGTTTGGAGTCAAGGATGAGATTCTGTGTGTGTGTGTTAGGTTGGATATTTACCTATAGTTAAGTAGAATACGATGCCCATGCATGATGGTTGTGAGTCTATTATTGCTGTTTACACAGGGTCTCCACCCCCCCATCCCCTCCCATCACTCTGTAAGTCAGCTGGTGGTGTGCTTACATCGTCTCTCAGTTCTGAGAATCTGTTTTCAAAAATAACCCCTCCCAGACATTCTGTACACATGCTGTAGAAGTGAAAACACCAAACGGCCAGTTACAGCAAAGTGAAGCTAATAAGCTATAAACATATAAAATTCTTCATATATTAATTTAAATATTTTCTACTGAAAACAAAAGACAAACGTCTTGGTAAACAATACAAAAAAAAAAAAAAGTAATTTTATTACAGGCCACAATTTTAATTCATGTGTTGTGATATCTATATAACACACCACAAAATCGAACTTTTTATTCTCCCCCCCCCTCTCAGATCATAGCCAGGGTGAGTGTGGACAACCGCACCCGGGCTCTGGTCCAGGCTCTCCACAGAGCATCAGACGTCAGGGTCTACATCAGCAGGGTGGAGGACTTAAGTTACCACCTGCTGGAGTTTCCAGAGACCCGTGGTGTAGCAGTCAAGGTGAGGGATCAACAGTCCGTCTTCTTTTCCCCCTTGGTGGGGCCTGTCGATGCTTTCGCAGATGTTTGTCTAGCACAGATTAGTCTGGTTTGCTTTTAGTGCTTAGTGACTGAACTCACAGTGTAATATGACATTCATCTGTTCATCTTTTTGTGATTAAAGTGTAAATGAATATTATAACACTCACCATAGCTTTTTCTTATTAAACACAGATTTACTCTATTTTAATGTTAGCCTTGAAACATAATAAGAAATGCCCAAATGATCTGACATTGTATTGATTACTTTATATTATCATTTTTTTCTCCTCTATCTGCGCTGCTGGATGAGCAGCTGTTTAATGCTGGATGTTTCTGTTATTTATTATTCAGCTGCTATGTAAAGAGTTCCACTTGTTTAGATTAATTTCACTTTTTGCTGAACTGCAGTGTGTCAAAACAAGTTTGCTGTCATTTGATATGCATACAGTAATAATAATGTTATCAGTTGTTAGTTCAGGATGTTATTGAGAGAACATGAGAAACCGTCTATGGATGTTGTGATCTGTCTTTGTAATTTAAATGGAATCTTTGGGTGTACGGCAGGCTGTGTTAACATAAAATTGGCTTCACCGCACTTTCCTGAACTGTAATTACAAATGTAGGATATTTCAAATGATAAATCCGGTTACATCATTTGAGATATGAAGCTGATTTTTTTTTTCTTAAAACAGCCTGCCATATTGGGTACTCATTGCTAGTGTATTTGTTTGGCCTTTAGAAGTGACTTAATTCTTCCTGGAGTAGATTTAACAAGGCATCAACATTTTAGTCTATATTTCCGTGATAGCACCACACAGATCTGGGGTTATCATGATGTGGCTGTCCTGTTCCTCTGCCTGCTCCTTCTTCTATATTTGACTTTGTATAGCTTGTCCATCCATTTCTGTTCATATAATGCCATAGTTGATGAACAGCATCTTTTTGCTCTCTCTTCTTCTCCCCTTTCATGTTTGCCAGGAGAAGGTCATTCCTTGTCTGCTGCGTTTAGAGCAGGCCAACGACCCGGGCTTAAGGGCTGCAGTCAGAGAAGCTCTCGCCTTGGTTGGCTATCATAAACCTGTAAAAGGCCGTGGGATACGAATCCTGTCCATAGACGGAGGAGGTTTACGGTACAGATTTAGCTCTTTTTCTCCTCCTTGCTGCTGAATATGTGTCATGCATCAAACAGTGTCCCGAATCACTAAATATTCAACTGTCCAGTCAGTGCTTTCTGTTTGAATAGACCTTCTGCTCTTGTGTGTCTGACATTTATTCCTTCAGGGGAGTTCTTGCCCTTCAGACCTTACAGAAGCTGGAAGCCCTGACCGGCAAACCCATCCATGAACTGTTTGACTATATTTGTGGTGTCAGCACAGGTATGTTGTCCTTCTGCTCTATTTCACCGTGTGCAGACTGAAAGCATGTTGGTGGATTATGAAAGCAGAGTGCAACACTAAGAAGGGTACCGGCTGAACTGTCAGTGCAGATCGCTAAGTGACCCATTTTGTGGCTCGGCTTTTGCTTAGACCTCAGTTTCCCCGACAGCAATGACCTCGATGTTTAAACGTGTTCAAACATTACATAAAGCAGTGACGTGACGCCACACAGCTGGATGTTAGGCCAGCGTCAGCATTATCCCGTTTGATGAATTGTAGTTCACGCAGATTATTTGACAGGCTTAAATTCTGTGAGCAAATCTCCAGAATGTTATTAAAAATCGCTGGAAAGATTAAAATTGTAAAATGTTGAAACCGTTTTTAAATTGATCTACTACTGGGATAGTTTTACTGCGCTCTAGTAACTGAAAATGCCACAAGAGGGCGCTGTGGGCCTTTTTCAGACTCCTTCTACATAACGCAGCAGATTGAACAGAAGCATTTTATAAGCTGAGCAGTGTTTTTAAGGTTCTCTCAGCCTTAATCTCCAACAGTTGGAGGAGTTATTGTACTTGAAGATTTAATGCATGTTGACAAATAATAATGCGGTCTGTGTGCCAGATAAACTATGCTCATTTAAACCACATCTGCCCAGTTTGATTGCCCACATTATTCTTGTAGATCTAAATCGCTTCTCTCACAGTTACATTGTGCAATTTTAACTGTGTAAGTGAACATTTAGCTTGGCTGTTCTTTATTTAGGATTAAACGCAGAAGCTTTTTTTATTATATACCAATCCAGCACCATATTTCAACCTAGTCCTTTTTTTTAATGGTTTTATGTGTTTTTACCTCAGGAGCTGTCATAGGGTTCATGCTGGGCGTGATCCAAATCCCTGTGAAAGAGTGCGATGATCTGTACCGGAGGCTGGGCTCAGACGTTTTCAAGCAGAACGTGATTTTAGGCACCGTGAAAATGGGCTGGAGCCACGCTTTCTATGACAGCGAGGCGTGGGAGAACATCCTCAAGTCAGTTTCACTGCTGTGGTTCATCGTTGAGTAAATATTGTTAGAGTTATTTAGAGTTAAAATGGCAAACAATTCTTGTTTTTTTTTTGTTTTTGTTTTTTAAATCTTTGCAAGTCATTGACACTGAAGAGCTGTGTTATTATTGATTGGCCATAAAATAAAATAAAATAAAACAATGTTGAGATGATTCCTAAATCAGTCACTGTAAATGTGGGTCTATAATCCAGTCAAAAGTATATATTATAATTCTTTTAACATGCAGTGCTGAACAAAGGGCTAGATGCACCAATAACCTTGTATTTTTTGAACTCAAGAAGTCAAAATTGATCAAAAGTTCCCCCGTCTTTCTAAAGTTCTTTTAAAGTTCTTCTTTGACTCCTACAACTTTGTGAAGCATTTTCAGACTGCATACTAAGACTATTTTCAAAGGAAAAGTGTAAGAACGCTATGTCATGCATTTCAAACCTTTATATAATGTAACGTTTTAATTGGTGGGGGGTATCCAAAGTGAGATGACCCTGTGCAGAAAATTATTTTTCCCCTAATCCCGTGTCTGGTTATGTCACACTTTACACAAACAACTGTTAGCTGTAACTAACAGTTGGGTTTTGGGTTGTCCTGCTTCATCTCAGGCTGATTGAACTCATGACCAGACATTTTCCTTTAGGAGTTGTTTGTGAGTTTACGGTTCCATCATTTGCTGGTCCTTAATCAGCAAAAGAGCTCCAGACCATCATGCTACCACTACCATGGTTGATCTTCGTTTTCGAAAATGCTGCATTAGTTTTTTTTGTTTTTTTTTTTCTCATCTATATGCAGAATAATTTAAATATTAAGAGTAGCAATGAGAAAGCAAGAGCATGTTCTGAATAGTTTAAAAGACAGATAATCAGAGATTGAAATATATATTTTTAGTCTTCTTCGTGTTGTCACATAACATTTCTAAATTCTGTTGTTTTTAGATTTGACAAGGGAGCCAATCACTTCTCCACATGGTTTGGTTTGAACACCTCTTGTCCTCTAATATATGAAGTCATATATGAATCATTTGAAAACTACATTTCCTATTTACATTTCGGTGTGGGGGACAAAAAACAAAAAACAGACAAAATCTATAATATAACAAGCTGAATCTGAAGAGAATTGACATGCTGTTATCCCCCTGTAGGGAGAAAGTGGGCTCCCACATCCTTGTGGAGACGTCAAGAAATCCCGATTGCCCCAAGGTGAGCTTTAGATCCTTTTATTCTTCTCTCCTGTTTGTCCTGCCTTCTTTTTTTTATTAGCTTTTTTTTTTTTTATTAGCTTCACACTCAAAGAACCACCTCTGTTGTTGTTTTCTGAACCTACAGGTGGCAGCTGTGAGCACCATCGTGAACCAGGGGCTTCCTCTGAAGGCGCACGTCTTCAGGAACTACAACCTGCTGCCCGGGGTGCGCTCCCACTACCTGGGGGGCTGCCAGTACCAGCTGTGGCAGGCCATCCGTGCCACGTCAGCAGCCCCCGGGTACTTCCAGGAGTTCAAACTGGGAAATGATCTCCACCAGGTCAGACACATTAGCTCACAGAGCAAATACCTGGGTATTAATTTGTCGTGTTCCTTACAGGAAATCTACGATTATAGACATTCGGTTCTTTACTACCTGCACATTTGAGATGATTTCACATGTAATTGGCTCTACATTCACTCGACGTGCATACATTTAGTGTTCCCAGACAGTTTTAGCTGCTCGTAATTAGAAACAACATATTTCGTCCTGAAAAACCACTCGTGCTGCTTTTTATGCAAAAGCAAATAATTACAGAAGCTGTTAAAAAATGTGCATGCATTAAGGCAGAGACGTCTCTTTCCACGCTGTGCACCACATCCTCTGCCAGCTGACCTTTTCTTGGTTTCTTCCACTTCTTGCTCCTGTGAAGGTTCAATTTTAGCAATCCTTCATTTCAAATTCATCCTCTATACAGTATTCTTCATCTGTGCGACAACGCAGCAGCAGTCCTCTGCTACACACTACAGAATTCATTGTCGGGCTGCCGAATTAAAATGATTTGAGCATTCACGGCTGAGGATGAAAAAAAGGAAAGAATTCAAACAACCCAAAGAAAAAAAACCCCCGCAAAAGAAAAAGGAAACAAGAAACCCAATTTTTTTTTTTTTCCCAACAGTCTTTATTTCCAGTCAGCTACATTTTTACTGGAGAGTGAAGCAGCAGAGTCGTTGTGAGGAACACTTAAATCCATCATCTGCTGCAAAGTGGGATGCATTAGCCAACAGAAACCTAACGAAGCACCTTTCTGCTTTAGCATTTTACTGATCAATATGCGCTCCTCCTTCACTCTGAGCTCAGGCAGAACACAGGGATGATGTTTGTTTAAAAAAAAAAAAAAAAAAAAAAAAACACCAGAAAGGACTAGTAAAGCTACTGCCTTGATGTGTTCAAAATTGTACTACTAAGTTGTTGCAATTAGAAATAAAAAGCACACAGAGGCAAAAATCACAGTTTTCAGCTCCTCATCTGACTGTCATTCACAATATAGATGTAATCGTTGCATCAAAGGCCATAACGAGCTTCGACACTTCTAATTGGAAGCCGGGTTTCGCTGTATATGTGAATTGGCAAGTGCAGGGGTGAGAGAATGAAAGAGACTCGTTGATGAAAACCCACCTATAGCAGGAGATTTCCCCAGCACGCCATCTTCCAGGTTTTCCTCTACTTTGAGCTGCATAATTTATCCCGACCGCTGCGTCCCCCTGCTCACACACACCAGCAATTTGCCTGCTGCATTTGCTTTGTCGGAACAAAGAGACAGACTGTCTAATTGTGGAATCGCTTTTACAAACTCCGTTCGTTTACAGATGCCAAGAAACCTCACGCCGAGTGAGGTTGAGGCGGCGTCAGCAGTTCAGACCACGTGCAACATATCCCACACGTAAAATTAGTTCATTGGTTGTCACTCAGACTTTAGTCCAATAAATCGTAAGAAAATATTTTAAAGTTCCGATTCACATTCTCTGTGTGTGGGTTTGTAATTGAAGCATACGCTGTTTTATTTCAGCTTTGTCCTTGTTTTATTTTCATGCCTTTTCAGTGACGCTTTCGAGTCATCAAAATTAGCCAACTTTTTCAAAACGGAAACATTTGCCATTTTCAAATGCCTGCTCATTAAGCGTTTTATGATTTTTTTAAAAAAAAAGAAAAATCAGATCAAGATTAAGGTAGAGCTACACCAAGCAACAGCTGTGAGCGATTGCTGACTTGATGGGCAAGGACCGAAAAACAGATTCTTCTTCTGTTCAGTCAACGCAGCAACGTTAAGAGCTCCCTCCATTTTCAGCCTATAAAGACATCAATCAACTGCATGTACACTACTGCTCTTTTCATTGGGTTGAATAAAATCTACGTAGAGGTCAGGAACTGGTAATTTGACATATTATGGCAGGTAAATTGTCTGGTGGTTTCAGAACCACTGTCTCTATCAAACAACAATTTTTAAATTGGATTTTAATGGTGAGACCAATAAGACGGCTGTGAATCGGTATTGACAAGGAAAAGTCCAATTGGTACACCTCCAGGTCTGGGAGGTATGCTTTGATGAATAAATAGGGACGGATTCAAAACCAGTTCATCTGTCATTTTGTTATTTGTTGGTTAATTTTTGTACAGTCAAATTTACAATTAACAGAAAATGTACACATAGAAGTGTTTAGGTCTTGTAGTCCATACCAGAAATTTGACCTCAAAGTGCTTTTATGACTTTGTATTTTTGTATTTTTTTGTATTATTTTTTATTTTTCATATAAAACACTTTGAACTGCCTTGTTGCTTAAATATGCTATGCAAATAAGCTTGATTGATTGATCGAAAGAAAACCAGAAACAGGCATGGACACTTTCGCAAGGCACTCTAAATGTTAAACTGATGTAGAAGCTACAGAGGCTTAGAGATTTGTAAAATAGCTTTTTCATTAATGCTGTTATTGGTTTTGATGAGTAAATGGGGATTTCAATTTTTGTTCATTAAAGCAAAGAAGCTAAGAGAGAGAATTTTACTGCAGGTTAGATAGTTATGTCATTTTCTCTTAACAGCACACAGCTTTGAAACTATAAACCACTTCTTTAAATTTTAGATTTAATGCTCGTCAGAGAATAACATTCTCAGAGTAAAACTAATTTTTTTAGTTATATCAATGGTTTCCACAGTTTAGTATCCATATTCATGTCCGTCCAGCTTTAAACGCCATCCAGTCGGATGACTTTATTTACTGGCTACTTGAAGCCATTGACGAACACAACATGCTTTCAGTATGATGTCAGGATTCCCTAGAGAGACAGTCATCTCAGTCTTTCCCTTTACCACCCACAGACTTTTTCTTCTAATTCAAGCCCCAAACAATCACCCCGTTGTGCGGGCGAGCGCCGGAGTCGGTATGCCGTGCGCAGACGGCCAACCGTCGGAAATCTCTCGCCCTGCGTCTGAAGCGAGTCGACGGTTTGTTGGCGTTTCTGCGAGCCTGCAGGCTCATATGTAAATCCGACAGAGCCTCAGCTGTAGTTTCCGATCAGTGACGTTGGAGAAATTGTAACTTGGGGCGAGACTTTTGAAGCAGAGCAGCTGTAGCATTATCAAAGCCTCGCCCTCTGATGCCGTTTCCTCAGAAGGGATGCTTTCTGTAGGGATAAGGACAGAAAAGAGAGATGAAAACGAGGAAGGAAGAGGACTATGTTCCACATCAAGTCTTTCAGTTATCACAGCCCTAAATAACACAGAAGTACAAGACCTCAGGCGCTTCACAAAGGATGCTACGGCATGCGTGGAATGGCGAGAAGGACCCAGTCGTTCCGCCTGGTTACCATGGTATCTGGTGAGGCGATGGAAAGGAATGGGGGAAGATTGTTTTGTGCCCATCTTTACCAGCATTTGGCAAAAAAAAAGGCATTAAACAAGTGACCACTGACACCCCCCAGAGCGACCTGATGAGAGCCCCAGCAGGCCACCATGCTCTGCAGAAAGACTTTACACAGCTGTAAATGGACTAGGTCAGATCGCCGCTCTCATTTTTTTCCACTAATGAAGAGCAAATTTTAAACATTAGCTCAAGAAGACATTAAATCTGGCTTTTGAAAGAAGAGAGTGTTACATAATCAACTTTTCTAAAAGGCCAGCTGAAGAAATCGCAACCTTTTGGAGCTCCGTTTTCACTCGCTCGCTCTCTCTCTCCCTCTTTCTCTCTCTCGCTCCCTCCTTTCAGTGTGAATCTTTTGTTAATAAATTAGGCATTCAGCCCAACAGTGAGGAGAGCAGAGATGTAAAATTCAGGAACAGTAACACGGGATCCTTCTGGAAGCTGTTATGTCTTAGCTGTCCCTCTGTAATAATCTTTAAAAGCTTGGCTATGAGGATAGAGCTTAAACATTTTAGCCCTGCTGCAGAGAACTTTCTCTTTATGTTTGTGCCCAAAGGGGAAAAAACAAACGGACTTACAGAAAAACTATAGGAGGTTTTAATGCTATCAAGCAGACCTTCATCTGATTAAATTTCACACAGAGTGCTTTTGGATTATGTTGTTAATTACTGATGAACCTTTGGGATATATGGGGTGAATGTACAGTGCATTGGAAAAAAATATTTCCAGCCCTTAAATCCCATCGCATTTCAACTACAAGCTTCATTGTTTTTTATTAGGATTTTATTTGTTAGACCAATGAGCAGTAGATAGATTTACGGCCCAGAACTTGGACCGAGTCGGACTGAAATTATTTGTTTGATGGTCTGGTCGGGCTTCTGTGGCGCGTTTAATAAGACTACAATATGTACAGCACAGAAAAGCTAAACGAGAATATATAAACGAAAATATAAAGATGGAAACATGGGCTTTAATAATTTCAACTAATAATCTAAAAGGTGTGCCACGCATGCTGCATGTATTCAGATACCTTCAATTAAAATTCAGTGCAAACGATTGCCTTCAGAAAGCTCTTTTGGTAAATGGTGCTCACCGGTGTATGATTTGATCTCGGTACAAATCCACCAGTTTTCTAATGATCTCTGAGGTTTGCTGGAGCTCATCAGTGATTAAACAGCATCGTGAAGACCAAACAGAGAGGTTATGGGTAAGTTGGTGGGGAACTGGTTTGGTTCTGAAACAATATTGTGAACTTTTAACGTCTCCTGGAGCGTGGTTCAAAAGTGTGGCGTAAACTGAAATCTACCAAGACGTGATTGTCCACATAAACTGACAGGCTGGACAAGGAGACGCCTACGGCTCGGGTCAATTATGTAACTGCTAACTGTACTCTACAAATCTGGCTACAGTGGAAGAGCGGATGTAAATGCATGCGGATGTTTTTGCTCGTGTTGAGACACATGTTTGTGGATTAGATTGGTCGGATGATTATGCAGACACTCTGGTGTTTAATAGCTCTTGCAAATCTTCCCAAATCTTCTACTCTGACAGTACATCAAGCAATGAGGAGACAGATTTTTTTTTTTTTTTTTTTTTTTTATAACAGCCGCGCCTCCAGATGTAATTCTCCAGGGTAGTCCACAGCTTTAAATCTTCAATTTGAAGTTTTATTGAGATCCAAATCTGTGCTCAATATGAGAAGAGCATGGAATTAAATTTATATTGTAAAGTAGGCAATCATTACATGAGCTCCATGCTGTTATGGAGTGAGGACATAAAGGAGCAACTGAGCCAAATCAATCTGAATCACTCCACAGATTTTCAGTTCGAGCTGAACGAGCACAGCCGGCAAATCTGATTAATCGTTTAATCAGAAGGTATTTGTGAATTCAGAGAATGTCTAGGAAAGAGCCTGTCTCACTTACTGTGTCTCCCTGAGGCAAAGTCGAAACATCTACACATGGATTCCTCCTCTGTTTAGAGCTTGAGAGGATGATTTGAACCTTACCATGACCTTTGGCATCTGTGGAGCTAAAGGCCAAATGGAGAACCGGTCGGCGTAATTACATAATATGGCATGAAGACCTCTCACTTGACCTGTCCACCACATTGGAATGATACTCTCACAGATTCTGCTCTCATCTTTGCTTTTCACAATGGAGTCTTTCATTGTGGTTTGGATTCCACTTGACGAGGGGAATTTCCTAAAGTCTCAGTTTTTTTTTCTTTCTGATTACATACAAATACACCAGGATTGGGAATCTTAAGAGACCTTATGATTCAGTTACCACTCAGAGGGCTATGATGCAAATGGATTATTAACGTAACAAGGTTCCTTCCCCTCCTTGCCCCGAAATAACACAACAGCCAACGATCACATTCTAATAATGTAGAGCCAAAGACACTTCAGTTGAGCAAAAAAGAAGAAGAAATACCTCAGACAATAAAATTCACAAAACATTTGTACCAGCAGCTCTGACAGAAATGCTTACGGACCTCAGCACATTTCGAACTAACATTGACGGCTGACCTTATTCACAGGTAAACAGCGAAGCCTGCTTTTCTTACCTTATCCGACATTCCTCTGCTACTTGCAGTTATAATTCATTTAAAGCTGTTTGTTGGGCTCTCAATCACTCTTCTCTATTGGAGAATGCAACATTTTGTTTGTAGTGATTGTCATGACTTTGTTCTCGTCTAAGTGTTGTTAATTCCCCGAGTCCATAGTTCTGAACAATCCTAGAGCAATCCTAGAAGCTTTAAACTTTTTCTGGGCTATGGTGAAGCCTTGAGATCATTTGCTCAATTGTCCTTTGGCGAATGGTAGCAGGCTACTGATAGCTGTTTTATTTCCACTTGTGGGACAAACAGTGAAAAATAGTTTCTGATATATGTTGTAATTCTGAATATTTCAGATTCGTCTTACAAAGCTTGAATTTGGCTCAAAACATATTTTCCTCTTCGGTGGGCATTGGGTGAGAGGTGGAGCACTTCCTTGATGGGTTGTTCATCTATGACAGGACAACATAGACATCCATGAACGCACACACCGTAGGGTCAATTTTAAGAAACCAATTATCGAACATGCATGTTTCGGGAGTGTGAGTACCCCCAAGGGAGAACATGTAAAGTCCATTTAAAAAGACCTTCAGCCATGACTTGAGCCATGGATCTTGCTGCTTATTAGTTTTATGACCCAACAGTAATTTTAATAACAGGTTTGAGCAACAGGAGAAGAAGTTTATAAAACACTAGAGACCTCCACCAGCGTGCCAGAGGACCCACTCAGGTTGCTTCTTCAGCTCAGCTGTGTCTTATCTGGACAGCACTGCTTTAGTCAGCTACAGACCGGACTGTGGTGGTCATTTTGTCATCTTGTTCAATTTTAGCAGGGCTCCTGAGGTCTGAGGGTAAGCAGAGTCTCATTGGAAATAAAACAGTCAAAATAAAGGATCAGCTCACATTAAAACAACAATTTTATTACTGCGCCACATGTAATGACATTGGCGATTTCTTGCACAATAAAGTACAATGGAGACTATTTTGAACACTTAATTATCTACTGTGAAATGAAATGAAAAAGAGCCTTTTGTGCACAACAGTCAGGTTGTGAACGATATCAGTGGATGTCCAAGGCTTATGTAATGCTTCTCTAATAATCCCCTAATTAACTATGAAAAAGGACTCTCATTTGTGGAGCTTCATTGTAAATCATGGCAGAGCTCAGTGCCCTGTCCTGTCCCTGTCAAAGAAGCCCAGAGGAGGAAGTATAATGACCACAGTCACTTTAGTGGAGCTGTGACAGGAATGCCACACCAGACGCACAATGTAGTTTCACTTCATTAAGGCTTAAACAAAAGGTGTCTTCATCTTCCTCCTTTGGCTGCTAAGACAGGAGTTTACCCACACTTTAGAGTGAGCAAGATATTGAGAAATAGAAGCTGAGCGGAGAGGATAAAGTTTTCTGTCCCCGTTAATGTGAGCTGACATACTCTGGGGCATGAAATTACTTTTTCTGATCCTGAAGATAGCACCTCTTTCCCATTCAGCTCAGGCCTTCAACTCTGAGGCAGCTTAAAGCGGGCACAATGAAGATAAGCTGCCCAAAATTAATGAGAACTGATAGATTTTTAACAAGAGCGCATGTGACATCATGCAGATGTTCAGGCGTTGCTCGTGGACATCTTGGCAGGGCAGGGCTACAGATTTAACTGAGCTGATGGTGAACTGATCTCCAAAAGGCGTAGAGCTCAAAATGAAACATTATTTTCACAAACTGACTATCTGCCAATGATTTAACTAGCAGATTAATGCCTTGCTGGTGTTTGTGTTCCCACAGACACTTTGGCTCTTTATTAGATTGTAAGAACTGCAGCTTTCACACAGTCACAGCAAGAAAAGGTCATAAAATGCAAATTTCTGGGTTTCATGAATTATCTTAAAACCTTATTTCAACAGTCAACAGCCATTAGCTTCTCTCAAAAGAAATAATGATACTAGAAAAAAAAAATCACACTGGCAAATGATGTTTTAGTAAGTTAGTAAACTTTATTTACATAGCACCTTTTACAGGTCAGAATCCCCAAGGCGCTTTAGAAGACGACTTGGTGGAGTTCACATTGACATGCGGAAGATGAAGCAAACGTTTTGTTTGTGAACAGCTTGTTGGAGCATAGAGACTATAAATATTGCCTTTTTCTGTATGTCTGTATGTCTTCCTCTAAATGCCATAGCAGTCTTGTCCATTTTGAAATCTTATATCTGCTGTAATTGTTGATAAATGAAACATTACAGCACTTTTGTCTTAAGTGTAGACCTTACACTAGAGACAAAAAGAAAACAAAAATATATGTTCAGTTTTAGTTTTGATATTTATTGATACGTCCATTGAACAAGCAGTGGACAAAATGGTAAAACTAACATTCCCGACCATACAGACCGTTTTGGGGGGTTTAAAACATCATTAATTATTGTGACAACGATGAATCAAAGTTTTTATCATGATTAGACATTTAAAATGATAAATGATGCCTTATACGATAAATGCAACCCCCCCTGCATTTACAAGGCCACAGGATAATCCCAGGCTTGCTTTGATCCTCTTGAGCAAATAACTACCAGCTTCCTACAAAAAGCGAGATATACAATCAAAACAAAGCACCGGGTGTTTCAGGAAGTTGCATTTCAAAGTTAGAATTTCTCTCGTTTTGATAGAAGTTTAACCTCAAAGGGGAAACACATCCATCAGAGAGCATCATTTGACGGGGATGAACCCTCCGAGGACTTGCATCTTGTGACACATGGCAAATTGCAGTTTGAGCAGCTTTGGTCTCGCAAATCCTTATAGATGGAAGCAACCTCTGCCTCGCGTCACGTTGCCGCTTTGACCGGCAGCTGGAGTTTGAGAGCTTTGCAGATCGCCGTTATAAAATGCATTGTTTCTAAATTCAGTGCAGCAAATCCAGCAAACAGATTTTTCTGCACCTTCCACGGTGGTTTGGTATCCGTAAAGCTGACTTGTTACTTCATGCTATAGTTTAAAAAAAAAAAAATGCAAAATTTGAATCTGTGTGTAATCAATAAGTCATAAAAAAGAAAAAAAAAAAGAAAATGTATGCTCTGAATTATCCAAGCAGGTGTTTTGCAATGGAGGCAACATTCGACCATGAATGCTGTAATGTTGCTTGCCTTGGCACACGGTGTGAAACGAGCCACTGTTCCTCTGAAGCTGCCCTCCGGCCATCAGCACGGAGAGGCCATAACTGGACCCGGGCTGCTGCCTTAATTGACACACAGTTCAGAAAATGGAGCCTCACACAGCGCGAGTTGGCGATAAGAAAACTGCTTAGTTGTTTTGTTTCCAGCTGGGCTTGCCTGGTGCCCTCTGCAGTAAGTCACGCCTTAGTCTCCATCAGGAGCATTTCCAATCCAAGCGTTTTCCCCCTTTCCTCCAATTTCTTTCTGTCTTTCTTTGCCAGCCGAGCTGCCGCTGCTGCATAATGATGTGCTTTGGACAAATGTCCACCTCAGCAGTTCTGCTGTGCTTTGTGGCAGAGTTAAGCCCTCTTTGTGGGACTTTTCTCTATTGGCCTGTTAGACCAATTATCTGTCACACTGGTTTGCTTTAGAAGTATTAGCTAATGTGTAGGTTTACTCAGAAATGACTCGCGCAGTATGTTTTAAAAGGAATGATTCCCATCAACTTCTAAGATGTTGGATATGATTTAAATTCAGAAAAGAAACGTACTCATCCTTTAGTCTATTTTTGAAAGTCTTTTCTTTGTACAAAGACCAGAATATCATGAAACTAAGCAAAATATAAGCCATAGGTTACATTTGAAGAAAAAGAGAAGCACATTTTGACTCACATAGGGACTGAAGTAAATACAGGTTCCATTGTCCTCTGTATTTATTTGCATCGCTGGTAAATATGTTAGGTCTTTAAAAATAAATAGATTTTTATGGCATAATCAGCATAATCTCACACTAACAAATGCAGGCACATGACCTCACTAATTTTCCTCCTCATTGTGCATAGCGGCAAGATTTACTTGAACCTATAGTCACTTTCCCAACTTCTGAAGATCAGCACCTAATTTGCTTTATCGGCATTCTCTTTTGTCTTTCCCATCATAAGGCGTAAAAATTGGCCCCTGTGGCCCACGTCCAGACCCAAGGGAAGCGGGAAGTTTTGCGTATCATTTCCTATTACAAGATTAGATTTTTTTTAAATGTTGGCTCAATATAATATTGCGAATCAGTAATTGTAGAAACAGATGCTCCATCATTATAAAAGCTTAAAGGCCAAATCTCTGCAACATTAAAACTACACTGATACTAACATATTGTATTTAAATAAGTCTTTACAAGAAGTGGCAATAAGAGCAGAGTGAGCTCTAAAAGTATTTTCATTTTTTATATTGATTGGCTTAATGCAGGGTATTGAATGTGCACTATAAGTCCATGGTAAATCAAAGCAGACATCGTTATGATGCATTATCTGTAATCATTATGAAAATGTTAACATGCAAACAGTAGCAAATAATCCAAGACCCTTGTGTCTGGGACATGCTGACCATCCCTCATCTGCCATGCTGTTGCATGTGTATTTGATACTGTATCCGCTCTTAATGTCGTCCAGGCCGTCTGTGCTGTTTTCCTGATATTTGTACTAATGCAAGTGTCTTTTCAGGCAGTTCAAATATGTTTTTCTACTTTCTATACTCTCTCAAATTTTCTGCAGATGTGTATGTGTGTTTTTGTTAGACCTTTAAACGACCTATGTTGACACACCCACATAATTATACACATCGACTCAAAGCAAGAATGCTCTTTCGAATCAAACATCCACGTATACCCAGTCATATGAGCAAGCACTCTTCCCTTTGCTGTGTCCCCAGACACTAGGGGGCCCCTGCGGCTGCCCCCCGCCGGGCCTCTTTAATGAGGACTGGCCCCGGTGTGTTTGATCCTGCTGCCAGCTCGCAGCCCTGTGGCCCCATCAGCCTCATGCCTATTCAACAATCCCCACAGCCTCTACAGTGACTCCCCCCAGTGCCTTGGGTACAGTATGGATCCAAAGCAAAAGCTCTCCCAGGCGCCTGCTTGGTATCAAAGCTAGCTGAGATGAAAATGTGGAGAAGGGATGAAAAAAAAAAAAAAAAAAACCTTAACAGTTTAGCTCTGTTTTTTTGTAGATGTTCAAGCAGCTCCTCAGCTGTACATTGATGCTTATTTTTATTATTATTTTTTTAAAAGTGATTAAATAAAAAACAAGTCTCTTGACTTCAAGAATCTGTTCATGCTTTTAGATTAATTTGGGTTTTCCTTCTGATCATCTTGTGATATCCGGTCTCAAACACAGGACTTCTTCTGTTTCTGCTCAGGACGGAGGTCTGCTGATTAACAACCCGACAGCGCTCGCGATCCACGAGTCTAAGTGTTTGTGGCCCGACACGCCGCTGGAGTGTGTCGTGTCGCTCGGCACAGGACGCATCGAAACCGCCGGCAAGACCAGCGCCACTTATACGAGCCTCAAAACGAAACTCGCCAACGTCATCAGCAGTGCCACAGATACCGAGGGTAGGTGACACAAAATGTCAGAAAAACTGATCTTAAGTCAGACAAAAATTTGAATGTACCGTATTGTCTGCACATTACGAGCTCTAGAATAAATTATTTGTTCTTTTTTTTTGTATTGCAAAATTTGAAGATAAATGAATATTACAATGAGACCTCTTCAATTCTGTCTATTTCCAAAAGAATATGACAAAACCAAAATATTAAAGATTATAAAGGCTCTTTAGAGCTTTAAAAGGAACCTATTGTCACACTACTGTTTTACATTATATTTATGTATTGACTTGGGGGAGGTGAGTTGAAAATGAATTTTGAACACTGTATATTTTCCCTTCCACTTTCCAGTTACGCACTTCTCTGCTCTGTCCTGTTGCAGACATGTCAAGCTAAAGGGTCCTAAGAAGCATCTGGCCCACGATACAATTTCATAAATAGATTATTAATGGTTCACCAATAGCTTTGTAGCGTTTACACCAATCACACTACATATCCCATTATTCACCACAACAGTTGCTCACAGCTCAACCTGCACCTTTCCCGCGTTGTCAAATAGTTACAAACCAAGTCAGACTTGCGAGGTTTCCAAGTGCACATTTTGCTGATGAGGAGTTTACTGAGTTTGCAGAGCACCGCTGACTTTAACGCACAATCTGAAACTGTTTATAGAACCACAGCGCAACAAGGTAAAGCGGTCCACGTAGCTTTAACTCTATACGCCTGAGACGATACCCCATCTCCACATTCAACCTGCTCAGAAACTCGACATGTTTGGCAGCGTGATATGCCTCTGAGAGCAACTGTTCTCTGTAAGGAAGGCGAAGCAGATGTGCGATTCCACACCACAACATGAAAAAACAAATGCTTCTCGGAGGAAGCAAAACATCTCTGTGTTGAGACATTGCTGCCATTGTCGTGTTTTTTGTCAGGTTTTTCCCAGACTTTTCATAGAGTAAATATATATGGCACTTGCTGGAATCAATTTGTGTTTGTTACATTTTTTCCATCTGCTCAAATTTTTTATTCAAGTTAAAACAAATTTATTTTACATTTTTGAGTGAATGTTAATCCTGTTTGACCGGGACATAGCCCATGCCTGAAAGCTTTTGTAGCGCACTATGTTATGTGTGCAGTGTCTAAAGTTAAACATAGAACACTATTAGGACATATGCACAAAACTCTCTTTCCCCTACAAATTGTGGTTTCTGTGAGTTCAGTGCTGAAAAAGGACTGCAGTTTATCTTTGTCCAAGATGGATCCCGCTGCGGCCCTGTGAGGCTGCAGCCTCTTAATGTCCTTATCACCTCTCGACATGGGCACTTCTGCCGTGCCTAAATTTGGCTCATCCTGTCCCTGTTGATGCTGTGGTGCAGGATGCGACCCAGTTGCTTCATTGGACTTTTCTTTTTTCCTCTATAAGAAATTACAACCTCATCTTGTTAGCTGGCTCTTTTTTTTTTTGCCCTGAAACCAGCCAATAAATTATAAAATATATAATCTGTCACAAATTTTTATTTATTTCTCTTTTTTTTTAAGGTTTGTCTTCAAGGCCCCTGCTTAGTTCAGGTCAGATAAAACTAAACATGGCATGATTACAGCCTGTTATGGAGCGGACTTTAACTTAATGGACAGCACAGTCCTGAGCGCAGTGTGGCATCGCTCTGAATGTTAAACATGTCTTGGAAAGCTGACCTTGGGTCAGATTTCTCCTGAGACCACCGGTCACTCTTAACCCTTTACACATTCCTTGTTGTGGTACTGGGAAGTGAAGGTGGGCTGTTTGTGAACAGATTAGGATGCTCGGAGTGTCCTCAGCTCTGCATAAGGAATCCTGGCTTGGAGCCAGTTGTAATGTTTATGGATGCTCTTTGTATTTTGAGACCGATGCTTTTGTTCAAAACGTGCCATCATTTATAGTCTGCGTTGTTTCTTAAAGGTCCCGCTCCGTTACTGCGGATGAAAATTTATTCTTTTTAGAGCCAGCGGATGCGTGTTTATGTACTAAACAATATGCCACAGTGCCTACCTTTTAACTTCGTCTGCTGATGGGAAACCCTGGTTGCTCTGTACTGTTTCACACAGCACTGTCTGATAAAATGTCAGCTTTGGTCTCATCTGGTCAGAGCACGTTTTTTTCACACCTCTGTTGTGTCACCTACGCGGCTTGTGGTAAACTGCACTCAAGATTTCTTCTGAGTCATTTCAATGATGGTATTCTCCTAGACACTTCCCATAAAGGCCAGCTTTGTGGACTGCACAAGCCCAAACCTGTCTGTTAACAATACCCTTCCTTGTGCCCTTATTTCTTTCCCCCCCATTTGTCTTTGTTTTGTTCCCATCTTTGTGTCCTACCGCCATTCCTCTCTTGTGTCACTCTGTCTTGCTTGAGTCAGTTTCTCCCTTCCTTGTGCCTTTCCTTTCTTTACTTTCCATTGTCCCCTTTCCTTTCTTGTTCTTCCCTTTTCATTCATCCTTGTGTCCTTCCTTTGTTCGTTCGTTCCTTCCTGCCTTCCTGAAATGATTTGAATTAGGTCATCTTTAATTTTGCAGGAGCTTTTGGAGAGTCTGCTGATGCTTAGGATCTGCAGACCACCAACTCAACCTCACAATCACAGCTCCATTCATGATTAAAGATTCTGTTTAAGGGTGTCGATAATCGCACAGTGTGAACCCGATTTGAGCGGCGCTAATCCTTATAATATAACGGTATCAATTTGAACATTTTAATGATTGTTCTTTTTGACATGTTCCAAGCTGTCAGTGTAAGGTACTTACCCTAACCCTAAAGTTCAAACTAATATACTTTGACTATAAGTAGACAAACCCTAACAAGCTGAAATGTTTGCTAATATTATTTTTTCAGGGTTAGACTTTTTAAGACTCTTTGATTGGTTTTGACAACTAAAATAAAGTCAAGAGAACTTTCCGCATGTCCTCCCAATAAACTGCTAGACTTCTGCAAAGCCTCGGAGGAGAGCGGCGGTTTCGATAATGGTTTCCTGACATTTGGGGGGAAACGCATACAGAAATACGAACACAAATCTTTCTGGATCCATTAGGTGTGTTTACACTGTTTTTTTTTTCTTTTTTTTTCCCCACTGCTCTTTCGCTTGAACTGAAAAGCTGTTGATTTTAAAACCAGTCATGCAGTGCAGACGGAGACGGCTATGGGAGATAAGTCGAGCATTTTCTCTTGGACCTACCTCAGGCTTTCAGCTCCAAATGATCACTCAGTGACACATCTAGTTCTGTCACAGTCCTGACAGGCAGAATTTGGCTTCGCTTGCACTTTTCGCACCAAACACAGCTGTTGAATGTTTGTACATACCGAAGCTATTACCAGGTTCATTAGTGCGTGGTTACTAGCTTGTTACTCACCAGGCCTCACTCTGTGTGTTTCCGCCCCCCCAGAGGTTCACGCCATGCTGGACGCCTTCCTCCCTCCCGACACCTACTTCCGCTTCAACCCCTTCGTGAACGAAGAAGTCCCCATGGACGAAAGCCGGCTTGAGAAGCTCAACCTGCTGCAGGCCGAGGGCCTCCGTTACCTGGAGAGGAACGAAGAGAAGCTGAGGAAGGTCGCTCGCCTCCTCACCCGAGAGAAAAGCTCCATCCAGAGGGCGACCGAGTGGGCCAGGCTCAGGGCTGACATGTACAACGGCCTAACCTCAAAGCTGTAGAAACAAAAGGAAGTGACTTTTCCCAGCCCAAATCCTCCACACAGTCTACATTTAACTTTATGTCATGTTACCATGGTTACTGTAGCATAGTTAATGTCTTTTATTTTTTTTACCAATAGCTGTAAAAAAGAAAAACAGTGTGAGATGCATATAAAATGCCAAACGCCTTCTCTACTCACCAATACTTTGACAGATATTTCTACTGTTGATGTGCCAACAGCTCTAGCACGTCCCACATAAGCAATTTTTTTTTTTTTTTTTTACTGCCAACAACTTTGGCAGGGAGCAATTATCTGGTTACTACGTGTGTATCACTGATTAAGCGTGGTTTTTAAATTAAAAATAGTGAAGTTTGAGGAAATCCTCAAATATAAATCTGAGCAACGCTGTCAATAAGATTTAGAGGCGCTGCGCCTGTTGACTTCCCTCCTTAAATTAGTGAAAGTGATATGAAGCCAAGGCCACTAGAGAGTTGGCTTCAATTAAAATAAAAACTTGAATATATTTAAAGCGTAGAAATTACGAAGCTTGATAGTTTTATGCCTGTTGGGTGTTATTGCTAAATTACACTAATATCCCTTGTTGCAGATTTGCAAAAGAATAATTAAGCTACTTCCGCACAATCTCATATTACAGTTGAATGAAGCGGCTGAAAAAAATAAAATATTTACAGCGTCGTATAATTTAAGGAGTTGTAATGTTTCACGTGAGCACTTTTTAATTATTAGCTTTCTTTTTTTTTTTAAAGTTACCTGCCAATACTGATTTTTAGCTCACTCCAATTTCTCTTCCAGTAGCTTAATTACCACCGTTTAAAGTATTTTTTTAGGCTTAAGCAATGAGCAGTTATTAAATATTGATATTTCAGCAGCAGAGATTTCTTTAAAGTACACAAGCTGGAGAGCAGTTGCTATAGAGTAGGGTCATACTAATTTAAAACAAAGACAACGTTGTTACATGTTGGCTTGTCAAACGTTGGTTAGCATCATTTATTAGCGACTACCGAGGTAACCATTAGTAAACCTGCACTCTCTGTGCCTACTTCCTAAAAAACATATATGGTTACTTTAAAGTTTCCAAAAGGCTGCTAACATTTCCAAATGCGCCCTGTTCCATGACAGAGACTCAATGGGATAAAACCGAGCAGCTCCGTTAGTTGAGCACCACTTACCGTCGTAGCGGCCTCCTCAGAAACTTCCCTTTCCTTTTGAACACCTTTTGTGCTACATCTGACTTCATTCTTCCCTCTGTAACAACTTCAACATCGAAGAGTGTTATGTGTCAAGAAACGACTCGTTTCGTTATAACTGCAACTATCTCTCATTTTTGTGAAAGATAGTTAATCAGGGTCAAGCTGAGGTCCTATGCTGCAGGTGACATTTCCCAGCTATGGGTAAATTGTGTGTGTAACACAAATGGTAGATGAGGGTCAACCTCAGGCATTACAAGTATTACAAATGTGTTTCTAATATAAATAAGATGCTATAGAGAGAATGCAAATCACAGATGTGTTATTTAACAGAGATCCAAAGCATGTCTGTCATATTGTTGTTGTGTTGTTTTAACTTTAGAGTATTTAAAGTTGTTTCAAACACTTTTCTATTGACTGGGTGTTTGGTTCTGCTTACATGTTGTGCTGTCATCAGCTTGCCCTTTTTTCTTTGATGTCTCTCTCGCTTCTCATCTAGCTCTGTCGCAGTTTCTTCTCTCCCATACTGTAATGTTTTCTGAAATGATGCAGCTTGTATATGACAGATGTTTTTTTTTGTTGTTGTTTTTTTTTTTGTTCTGCTGTTATCGATTTGCCACAGTGGAAAAATGGGTCTCCTCTGTTTGCTGCTGTATAAGCAGCAGTCGTCCATTTCCAGACCCAACCAGGTCAAGCACTGTGTAACCGACGGAGTCGCTCCCTGAGGGACCCTGAAGTAAGACGGCTACTGATTTCGTCCTAATTGTTTTAATTTTACCGTCCATCTCGTGTTGGTCCAGTGTAAATACTGTTTGAGAATATAATTAAAACCCACCGCTGAACCATAATGCATCCCGCCTCCTCTAATTATTTGAAGTTAAGCCGATTATGATCTGAGCAAAGCTGCAGTTTCACCCTCGGCTCGTGGATCGTCTCAGGAGAAACGTAGTACATATGAAGACCGTAATGTATGCTCACAACCGCCTGATGGTTGGAGTGATACACCATCGCCCTTTTGATTCAAGATTCAATGGACTTGTTCTGATTTGTCCAAACGCCACCCCAGTTGCATTCTTGTCCAAATAGTTGTTTTTTTTTTTTTTTTTTCACTGCCTTAACTCAAATGTGTGTTGTAGAGGCACGGGTGTGTTTGTCAGGGGAATGTAATTTCACTGCTCATCCCTGAGCTACCTGTCACAAGATTGAGAAAGGTGAGGCGCGTTGACTGCAAGGCTTTGCTTAGGCAACTGGATAACAGCCCGGCCCAGTGATGGATCTCGTTGCCCCCCCAGCATAAACTCTGCTCTCCACCAACTGCTTTACACGCATGGAAACACAAGGATGGCCTCAGAAAGCAGAGGACGCAAGAAACCGCTCCAACAACACTCAACATTTTGTCTGGAATTTGGCAACGGTGAAAAGAGGAGAAAATAGTGTTTGCTCGTTTATTTTTTTTTTGTTTCAACTGAGTTTAAAGGCACATTACATTTGTAGGATTCCCAAATAAGAGGCACCTTAAAGCAGCAATATGTAACTTTTATTTAAAAAAAATAAAAAAATGTTTATGCTATTTTGTTATGTCATGACAGTATGAGACATATAATCATATAATCCTCTGTTTTCCCCTTGTGGTCCTTCTGTAATCTGAAAAAAAAAATAAAAATCTGCTCCATCAGAAACAACCAATCAGAGCCAGGTGAGGGTCTTGGCGCTGTCAATCATCCTTGTGTACACTGCTCACATCCTCCCCCTTTGCTCTCTGCCAGGCTACAGATGGTTCACCACAACAGAGGCGACAATAGCATGGCCACCAACGACGACGGATAAACTAAGTTATTTTTCCACCACTATCCCAAATATGCTGATAGACTTACAAATAAGGAAACTTTGAATAAAACCTCTTTCTATCTGTACTGTAGGAGGAACGCCATCTCTGAAGCTCTCTTTCCATCTGCTCTCTACACATAGAGAGCATATCTACCGTTCCTCTCCCCATAACTTCTGTCAGCTCCCCTCTGGACCAACCTGTCCTGCCTGTTTAATTTATTATGCGTTTTTATTGGTGGTTTTGTGAATCCTGTAGCTGCTTTAAAAGAGCTTTAGAAATAATATTGACATTTACATTAGCATTGACCTTTACCTGTCATTGACCCCTTATTCAGAGTCTCTACTCTTAACTGCTCCACTCCTCTTTCTACCTCCTAACATGCTTTCTCGCTAGTCCACCAACAGTAATCCGATATCCTTCCTTTCATCCTTGGCCAACAGCACTGGAGGCGGTCATTGTTCGACCGGGCCTCGACCGAGGCAGTTATTTTGGCGATCCACAAATTTGTTTTGGCTCAAGCTCTATGTCGGATGCCCTTCTCGATACAAATTCCTTGGGCGAGAGGTGGGGTCCACTCAGACCGACTGCCATGCACAAACTCATACCTGAGGACAATTTAGAGATGCCAGTTCATTCGGCAGTCATGTTTTTGAGCTGTGGGAAGAAGCTGTAGTACCCGAAGAGAGCCCACTCGCTGCAAGGCAACATTGCAACCAACTGAACCACCGTGCAATAAGTTCATCCACAAACACAAATTAAAATCCAGCCTTCTGGATTCCTACACTTTTTTACTTTCCTGACTTCCAGAGATACAAAAAAAAAAAAAAAAAAAAACTGTTAAGATGAGCATTTTGATCAGGAGCAGTTTCATTTATTCATCCTACGAAAGATGTCAAATCTGGACAGAATTAAATATTTAGCACATGTGTTCTGTTTGGAAATGTTCAAAAGTTAGGAGTTGAAGTGTTTTGTTTAACCTCTAAACAGTTTTAAAACCACACAGAGGTCCACTCTAAACCTTTCATCCAAGGAAGTCTAGATATCAAAACAGAGTACACATGCATTTTTTTTAATTTCCTAATAAAAGTTTATTTTGGGGCTCTCTCACTCAATAACTAATAACTAGACAATCATTCATTTTGAGAAGTGTAAATTCATTTTGAGAAGTGTAAATTCAAAGATGAAGGATTTAAATTAAATAGGGCCATTTTGTTTAGAAATCGGGGTTTGATTTTGTGCCTTCAGAATTTAGTTTGGGAATGCAAACATTCTTATATCCAAGACTGTGTAGAAATCCTAAGGTTTATAGCAGGAATATGTTAAATATTCCATCCACTCAGACCATTTTCTGTAGAAAGTATCTCTCTGCACTTAGAGAACGACATATTTTCTCCCCTGCAGCTGTAAAGGAATTTTACATTTACTTTTACATTTTCCTGCTTTCAAGGTCCCTCTAAAAGAAATAAATTCAGAACTTTTATAGAAATCCAGCCCGACTCCTTTCACTGATATTAATAGATACATCCTCCACTCATGACACTGATACAGTTGATCCACCAGTTGCATAAAATAAATCCTGGTTGAGTTAGTGGCCCCTGCAGCTAACACTGTGATCAAGGCGCTAAACGCTGCCCCCACTCAATACAAAGAACTCATAATGTAATTACAGACCCCCCCCCTGTGAGAGGAAATGCATCTCCTCTCTGACGTAAACAGGTTTGACTCATGAACCTGTCCTGCAGCGGTAATCACAGCACTAATTTAATTTCTTTTGCACCTTCGGCAAAACATCCCCTCTGCGAATCCCAACGTGTCGGCTTCATTTAAGCCCAGGACTCTGCGTGTCAAGGAGTCGTTCTCTCACCTTTGTTTTCGTGTAGCAACTGCTTGTCCTCAGGGTGGATGCTTCCCCGATCACAGCGGAGGTTTAACTGCGGCAAAGAAACCCAACTCATTACCACCTAATTGGTTTTGGAGAGCCTCGGACTGATAATAGGATCATATATAAAAGATTTCATTCCCAAAGCACTATTGCAACATAATTTACAGTTCCTTGGAAACCTGTTCATACTGTGTGAACGTTTTCTCGTTTTGTTTTGCTACAACCACAAACTTTAATAAGTCTTGTGGGATTTTTTTTTTTTTTGATATATCACATAACTGTGAAGTGGATGGATATAAACAAATATATTAATGTCTATTTAGAGTATATTATTAATAAAAAGAAAAAAGGTGCCATTTATTTTAGCCACCTTTTACTTTTATATCCTTAAATAAAACAAGCATCCTTAAATAAAACAAGCATGAAGCTAAATAGAGGCTTCAGAAGCAAACCTGTTATATCAAGGGTGTCAAACACATTTTTATTTTGGGCCAAATCAAAAATCTGAATGTTCTTAAAGGGCCGGTTGTGCCAGAATATATAGATAAAACCAATTCAACTGTTAAAATATCAATAAATAGCTTTTCCTCCAGGATTTTGTGATTATTTTAGTGTATTTTTTGCGATCAAAATAACAGATTTTGTGGTGCCAATCTAGAAATGTTTGTAAAGAATTTCTTCAATATTCGCACTAATGTATGATGTTAAATGTGACTTCTTATTACTCATATCAATCAAGCAAGGCTGAGGCAGCAGTCACTTAAACTCAAACCTTTTGACCAATTTTGAGAAAATTTGCAGTAAAATCTGGAGAAAAAAAAACAATTAAGTGGAGATTTGTTGATTTTGTGTGATTTTTGCAGATTTGTGAAAAACCTTGAGCAACTTATTGATGTGATCTGGAGTCTAGAGGGCCATATAAAAAGTCACAGCGGACCAGATTTGGCCCCCGGGCCTTAAGTTTGACACCTGTGTGTTGGATGCAGCTCACTTGAGACCAGCAGCACAACATACAACTAGAATTACAACAGAATCAAAGTAAAATTCATTCCACTTCGGGCTTGGAAACTTTTGCAAACTTTTAGACTGAATCGCTATTTTTCTTTCTAAATCAAAAACTCCACTTTAATAATGTCTGCAAACCATCCAAAGCAAATCTGAAATGCGAGCGCCTGACTCTCAAGTCTCTTGGATTTAATCATCACCCCTAATGAGAGCTAATTAATTTCACTGCTTAGTATTTTCATCCAAAGTAACAGCACAAAAACGGGCAACAGAAGAAGAAATCACGCCAGAAGATGATTCTATGTCCTCATCATGTCATGTATGACATGCTGCATCTTGCTGAGCTGATGACTTCTAGCACCCAGTGCAATAATGGGCTCCGTAATTGACAGTGCACCAAGGAAGAGACACTAACCTCTCTAAATGCTGTTTTTGTTGTGTTTTTTTTTTTTCCAAGATAATGCCCAGATGACTTTCAGTATGCAATTTAGAAACTGCTCTACTTAATCTCCTTGCTGTTGTCCTTCAAGCTAATAAAATCCCTCAGAGTATTTTACAAATAAATTGCAAAGGAAAAAATTATGAGGCTCTTTTAATGGCATTCGAGGCACATCCGGATATATCTGGAGGGCAATCTGAAAGCAGAGGAGAGGACATTTTGCAACATTTCTCAACCTGGTAGCGAGAAGGCAGACATGCGGGATAAGCAAGGTTGGGTTGATGAATTTAGTCGAATCATTCTTTCCCTCTGTTTTCTGTCCCTGTTTCACAGTTTTAATGAAAATAGGCTGAACACCCAGATGTGGATTAATACCTTCCCATTCTCTAGGTCAGAGAATGGGAAGGAATGGTTTGAACCTGCTATTTTATCGTCCTTAAAATGTCTTGTTATCTGTCCCTTTGCTCTGCTCCCAGATGAATCCTCATCCAGAACATAAGCCCTTTCTCCTCTTGCTTCATATCTCGGCCTAATTTGTTTATCTCAGTGAACAAGCTTCTGGAAGGCATCTCAAACCACAAACCTTGTTTCCATGCCAAACCAGGCTTATCCTTACAGTAATAACTGAGTCACTTGCTCTCTTTGTTTGAAGCTATGGCTGCTAATGGTTGCCAGTGCTGTGCCTGAGATAATGGAGGAGCGTGTGGTTCATGCTGTAAAAGCACAGGGTATGGCCTGCTGGAAGAGGATTTAACTATAGGAGGAAATGTGCTTTTAAGGTTGCGTGACCCTATCTACCAGAACCTGACTGATCCCAGAGGTTGATATGTGATTATTGATGCTATCAGAAAGACATTGGCTAATAATCTCTGAGAAAGTTACTTTTAGAAAGATGAAACCACATGTGACTACATTTACATGAATTTTTAAGGATTTTATTCTCTTTAACTAAATACTGCTACCATTTTAACAATGACAGCAGTAAACTCTGGTCAGATTAGACTAAGATTAAACAAAAGTTAAACAAAAGTTAAACAAAGGTTGAATTTATGGACGAGTATCTCATGACCACTGCTGTATAAAGCAGAGGAAAACAGCGGCAAAATACAGGATTTGATCTGGATGATCTAGAGAGACTACGCAAAGTGGAGTGTCCATCAGTCACACTTCTTTGCATGCTAAACGTTGAGGCTGCTAATGGTGCGCTGTGATGCCATAGCTCGGCTGGGGACTGCAGCCCTGAGGAGGAGCTTTGTGGAAATGGGCGGAGTTTTGTGAGAGCAGGCGTTTAGGCACCCCCGAATTACTGCCACAAGAGATTGAAGGGTTTCTCAAAGCAACACTCGGGGTACGGTTTGATGAAGGAGTAACATTTAGGAGATAGGTACGGTTTGATGAAGGAGTAACATTTAACATGATGTAAAGCAAAAAAACAAAAAACAAAAAAGGTTTCATATTATTCTTTCTCTTTAACAAATGGGTCCAGATGGGCCAGTAAGCATTTGCCATGATTTCATGTGTGCATCAAGCATTTTTTAATTTTTTTTATTTTGGTCTCTAAGCCTCCTGAATAAATGTGGTAGGATTTTTCTTACATTTTTATTGTGAGATTATACCAATGTCATAGGTATAATCTCGTTTTATACACATCTTCAGCCGACAGAGTGGCGGCTGCTCCTGTGTACTTAAAAAGCGGCTCCCTGCTGATGCATATCAGACAGCTGACATTGCTCAGCTTTGAAAGGGGAACTTTTGGCCTGTTTCATGCTAAAAACTGGCCCAGCTGTTGTCCAGCTGTTATGTTGGGAACCCGAGGGAAGCTGAAGCACTAATAGCTTGTATATTTCTGTAACAATTTGCTGGAGCGGCTCAGTGCCTCGAGGCCACCGCGCGTCAGCAGCGGCGCTGCAGTGCATGCGCACACCCTGGAGGATATAGCTGCCGCGCGCCCCCGACCGCGTGTGCGACGGCGCGCGTGTGAACTGGTGGGAGAGGAGGAGAGGACCAGTGAGGCAGAGGAGGAGGAGGAGGCAAGTGCAGAAGGCTCGGCACTGAACGGGACTCCGCGTAAATAAACAGCACAGCAGCAAAGCGCTCCGTGGAGGGGCAGCTGAAGAGACGGAGCACACCGGGCTTCGCGTGTCGCATCGAAGAGGAGCAGTCAGGTAAGCGACGCCAAATTACACAATTTGTCGCACAAACACGCGCGCTCGCGCGTGTGGTGCAGTTTACAGTTCACTGTCCCGAGTTAGTGGATGAAGAAGCCGCTCCAGCACTCTGAGCTGGATACTGGGTTTCTGCAAGCACAAGCCTCTTGACAGCTCCCTCGCTGGGTTTCAGGGGCCATTTGAAAGCCGAATGTACTTTTCTGGTATCACATTTATGTTCTGCTGGAGAAAATTACTTGGAGTCGTCTCAACTGCAAAAGCGACGTGTTGTTGTAGTTGTAGGTTGCTCAAAAGATGCCCAGAAGACTGATTGCCACTCATTTAGCCCTGCCCTCATATGTAATAATAAAAAGAGTAACACTTATCATTTTCTATGAATAGATTTTAATCAATATCTCTGAGTAGATATTATGTTAAATTACTACCACTGATTGCTCAGCCAAATTAGTTAAAGTCCAACTTTGATTAATTTTGCTTATCCATTTTTCCAATCATGTCAAAATGAAAAAAAGAGAAGTGATTAAGCCCCAAACATTACTGAATTGTAATGCACATTTTAAATATTCGATTAAAGTATTTTGGTTCTGTTGACCATGAGCATATGTGTGGCAGACTTGGTAATATTTTTATACTTTAGGGAATTTAAGCCAGTTTAAAATATTTAAGCCTGTTTCTGAAAATTATAATAGGAGTCCCCCAAGGCTTGGTGTTATTTTCCGTCTTTATCTCTAAAATGGAAAACAGTATGCCTGTAGCTGAAGTGGTCCTTATGAAGATTAGACAATACTTGACATATATTTCTGTTCTTTCAAGCAGACTGTTGACAAGCTTCTAATGTCTTTTTTAGCATTTGTTGGTTCTTAGTATAAAGGTAACTAAATTAGGGTTGTTTTCCAGAAATCTTTCCCATATTTCAAGTCATATTACTTCTGCACTAGACTGAGACCTTATTAAGAGAGTATCATCATAGATATATTTAAATATTTGTTTGGATGGTAACCATTATTTTAGAATGCATATTGATAATTTAGGTTAAATGTAACTGAATATGGTAATATTATTCTTTGCATGTTATTTTTTGGAATTTGGTAGAGGTGCTTCCTTTTGCTTTGTGTCGCGATGATGCCAAATCTTTAGAGTATTCTAATGTCTGATCTTTTTGTGTCTTTGGGAAGTTTAAAGCTCCTTTAAGCTTTCTGTAACAGAAGGATGCTGCAGTTGTTCCTAGACCAGATTTGTACCTGTATTATGTTGAGTCGGATTTGTTTTATTTTGCTTGTGTTAATGTCGATTTTTCAAAGTTAACTTGGAACTTGTGCTGGTGTGCCTTCTGGACCGGGTCTTTCTCTGAAAAGAGGAGTTAATGGCAACCACTGCCTCAAGGTTAAGAAGCTTTGCTTGCTAGCAGTTTAGTTTGACTTTTGGACTAGAGTTGTTGCTGAACTTGTTAAAGCAGAGCTGTTGCATCTAAACAGAATGACTGGGCTCTGACAAAGGTTTTTGACTGTTTTTTTATTTATTTTGGCATAAAACAAACAGAGAAACTGTGAAATTTTTGGTTACAGCTACGATGATGTGAAAGTCTTATAATTAGTCCACGCCTCATCAAGATGTGTGATTTTTAAAGAATCAAAATAAAATACCTAATGATAAAGTTAAACAATTATTGAGCATTATGATACATTTAACTATGTTTGACAAAAATTTTGATAATTTTAGTGACTTATATTTTTTAATGTCCAGAATTATAATTTTTTTAATTGTACTGTAGCTGAGTTCCTGTTTTGACCTGTGTGGATGAAATTGCTGCCTTAATACAGAAAATCCCTCATATCCTAAGCTGATTTGCTGCCCACATGTTTAATTCCTGTCATGCTCATATCACATCTCTATCTTGGCTTTCCCTGACCAGCCTGTTTGGTCTAATTTTCCCCACACCATCAGCCTCACCAGTTGCATCTCTCAGCCGTCATTTCACAAGTCAAACAATTGTTGCACAGAGAAAAATCCAATTCTCACCCAATCCTTTGCTTTCTACCCCCTCCTCTTCCTTCTGTCTAGCCTCCTCCACCCGTCGCCCCCAATCAAAGCTTTGGCCAGGGGGGAGCGCGCCGTCATCCAGCATCTCAACAACACCCCTCTTTCCCCTTCTCCTCGTCGTCCTCCCAGACGCTCTCACTCATACACACACCCAAACACACATGCCTCGACTGCACACTTTCGCTCTCTGCTCTGTTGGCCAAATTAATACAATGCTAATGACCTCTGCTTTATTGTCTGAAGCCTCGGTGCTCTCTGAAAAGGCTGACACACTTTCCAATGATGTTTATTCACTCCACACAGACTACAGTTAATCTGTTTAAGAAGATAACAATATCCTTCTATCCCTGCCTTATGCCTTGTTAGCATTAATGCAGAAACAAGAGGTTAAAACTGAAGATATCTCTGCGTTGCTGGACTTTTTGGCGGTCTCTTGAGCAGGCACTGCTCTGCAGCTGCCTTTAGATCTGCTAGTAGGGAACATTTCAGGCCCACTTGACAAATAAGGAGAAATCGGGACAAGATAGTGACCTACATTGTGCTGCCATCTTTTACTCTCAGCTTCGGCGCAAACGGCACCAAGGCGGGGGGGAGATTTGCATAACTAAGGGATTACGATGACACACGTTGGCCAGAGTTATTGAGAGAGCGCCAGTCTAAGTCACACTCCTGACCTAAAACCAGCAATGGCGCTAGTTCTCCGCTCTGGGGGCTGTGGGAAAAGCTTGGGTGTTTGGAGGGAAAATGCCACCGATTCCACCCTGTGGGCTGAAGAAGCACGCAGACTATGCTCTGAGAAACGACTGAGGCTCCTTCTGTGACCGGCTGTCTGTGGCATGGTGAATGCTGCACGACGGAACAAAGTGCCCCACTGACAGAGAGCGCTCTTATGTGTCACTTTGTGCTGATGATTACATCATCGCTGCGAGGAACTGGACTAAACCTGGGAGCCTTTCAGTTGGCGATTATCTCAACAAGGACACTCATTTATGTAGCAGACAGATTCATGTCAGTCATTCTCAGATGGAACTGATTAAACACGCCAGCTGATTGACGCTGCAGTCAGTGAGAAATACGTTCATTATGGATGGCATTTACAGTGCCTTGCTGAAGTATTGACACCTCTTAAACTCTTTCTCACATTTCCTCACTTTGCAACTGCAAACATCAATATATTTCGCTGGTTCTTCATGGAGTAGCCCAACAAAACATGGAGCAATAAGGCAAACAATTTTCCCTTTTTAATTAAAAATCTGAAGAGTGTGCATTTGTATTTAGTTCTCCAGAGTAAATACGGTCTAGAATTGGATTTAATTTCTTCAAGCTGCAAATATTTTAGTGTTTGAACATCTAGAGAGTGAAATTTCCTGCCTTGTCTTCTTTCCAAAACAGCTCAAGCTCAGTCATATTAGATGGAAAGTGTCTGCGAGCAGAAAGTTTCAGGTTTTGCCACAGATTCTCATTTGGACTTAGGTCTGGATTTTGACTGGACCTCTCAGAAACATAATTCCTTATTAATATTAAAAAATAATGTTTATTAATCAAAGTGCTTTAAAAATATCCGACTCAGTTAAAATGTATGAACAGGTCAAACCTTTACAAAAACTGGAAATCGAAATATCAAAATTCAACTATAAAAGTGATTGGCACACGTCTCACATAAAACCTATCATCTTCACACACAGTTTAAGAAGCAGGTTTTTATAAAGTGTCACGCTGTCACTTTGTCATTAGCTGTCAGGCTGTGTTGGAACACAGTCCAAGGTACATGCCAGCATCTTTGTGTTTGCAAAACGATCTGTGTTAGCCAAACACGTTTCAGTAACTTTTATACTTGAAACAACACAGATTTTCATTAAATAACTCCAGAATGTTTAAGGTTTTGCTTTTTAAATGGTAGAAATTAGCTATTAGATGAGCCCTGCTCTGATGCTCATATTCCTCAAACTGAGATTAATGTGACTGCTGTCTACTGCAAAATAGATACGGACTGCTCCACAAATTCACACTTTATAAATTGAAACTATCTTTTACATAGATATAAACTTATGGTATGCATGCTCTGGATGCTTTTTCAGACCTTCTACCTGGAAATAAAACTCAGATGACAATGGCCGAATGACTAAGAGGAAGGAAAAAGAAAAAAGATCAGACAGTTCTTCTTTTCCTTAATGTCTCTGAAGGAAAACCACATTCAACCCTCATCAATGCGCCATGATGTTTTACTTGTCATAAAAAATTGCACAGACAAAATTCAATAATTCACCATCATGTGTCAGCCCCGCTGATTGACCGGATGATTGAGTGTGCTCTGGGGACCCATATATGATCCAGTCGTCGCTGTGAGAACCGTGAGTGTGCTGCTCAGCTGAGATGAGGCCAAATCTCCAGGGACTGATGGAAGCCCGTGCCTATCCATTAGTGTCACTTCGGCCTGGGTGTTTCTTCCCAGCAGAGCAGTCACACACGTCAGCGCAGCACACTGACATCGCCTGGACCCCTTGTCACAAACATTTTTGGCTCTCTTTGGGACTGATGTGCGCCTCATTAGGGGAAGCGACACTCTCACCTTCTTCACGGATGCTTGAATACTTAGTTGTAATTCAGATATATGTATGCAGTCAGAGGAATGCATCACAAAAGAGCGCTTTACAGACATGTTCATTATGTAAAGATGAAAACACATCTCTCTTTCCGTCTGTCGCTGTATATGCTACGTGTAGGCAAGGTGGTGGATGCAATTACAGTTTCACAGGCAGTTAGGCAGCAGGTCTAATAGGGACTGACACTTTCCTGTGAATCCACTTAATGCAGCTGCAAGTGTTGATGTTTACAGCTTAGACTTTTATTATTCTGCTCAAAAAGAATTGTGACGTATAGCTTGGAAAAACTGGTGAATGAGGTGATTTATGTGTTGCTCACGCCACCTCTCCTGACTAATTAGCTGAATAGATGTGAAGACTTGTTGCATTTTTTTCCTTTTTTAATCTTTTGCAGAGCTTTTCAATGATGCTCATAAAATATTATATAGTAAAAGTAACTCCTTGCTCAAGTTATTTTAATTTCTGATGTTTTTACTTGCAAACATTCTCAAAAATCTGACCTTGAATCTTAGAACATTAAGTTATTTTTATTATTGCTAGTACTGTATTACTTTTGCAGAGAAATAGACATTTTAATTTATCGATTTTAGGTTTTAGAAACTTCTGAAAGAAAGTTGAACATCCTGAGCATGGCTAAGGCAGTGGTAGGTTAAAGATTTTGTGAGATTGGATCCAAAAATTTGAGATCTTGCCACTATTTACCTTTTCCTTTCAGTCATACGAGTTTCTGAGCTAACATTTAAAGTTCAATGGAAACTGAGTCAAGAATTGGCATGGATGGGTATGAGTAAAAGGTGTTACATTTTTTTGATACTGTAATATTAATAAAATGATTCCAAAACAAATTGAATACCATTTTCTGATTGCTTTTATCTGAACAGCTTGCCAACAAGCTAATAGCTTGCCAATGTTGTTTTAATAAGAATGATTGGTGGGAGTCCTTTCCTCAGCATTAATGTCTGTTTTTTGCATTAGGGATATTTGCAAGCAACTGATTTTTTTTTCTTCTTTAACTAACCTATTTTCAACCAGCTCTCCAGCAGTGTGCAGCAACAGGTGGGAATTGGGACGCTGCAACTTTACTCTCAATAAAGCTGCATAGCTTTCCTTTGTGTCGCTTTAGATACAACATATTAAAGAACTTTGAGCTGTAGGGAATTGATGACGAACAGTTTTATCAGATTTTGAATATTTTTAAACTTGACATAAAAAAAGTTTAAAAAAAAACTCCGATGTGTGAAGCTGTTGTGTGTGCAGGAAGCTAAATGTTAATTAAATGCCACCAAGTTTTAGATCCAGCATTAGCAGAGGCAGGACAAACACTGCTCAATAGGTATATGCTAACTTGTTTAAAATCTTCCAGCTTTAGATCATTAATTAGAAATAGTAATTGGACATTTTATGTCCTAAATGAGTTATCAAGCTCCTGTTCAATAAGGCCTCTCCCTCTAAAATTAGTGTGTTATTTTTGGCCGATAGGGGCCTTGACAAATGGTGGATGAGTAAAGGTCAGTGTAGACGTCCCGTGACGGCCCACTGTGACCACATTATTGCACCAGAGCTTTGCAGCATGACAGTCATCAAGCCTAATCACTCAGGGTTGCCAAGGGAACAACACTATTATCAGATGTGTCAGGTTATTTCGCCCCGTTACAGAGTAAAGGGGTTTAATAACATGGAGACATGGTCTTTTCTTTGTTGTGACCAGCTGCTGGGGGGAGCGACATCAATCGAGCCATGTTCTGAACTGGGTCCCCAGGATAGTAGAAAGTAATGTTTTTGGTTTTATGCTCATGTTCTCTGGCCCCTGCAGGTCATGTCATCTCGCTCTTATTCATGTCTCAATCTCAATGTATGAGTATGAGGAACTGGACATGAGACAAAAATGTGCATCCAGGGTGTATTTCTTGAGAAACAGTGAAGCGAGGGGGGCAAGTGGGAGTGTTTTGATGCTTTCGGGGTGTTCCAGGGAGGAGGGGCGGATCATGTACCACCAGCGATGTTGAGAAGGGGCAGGGGGAACAAAAGGGGTCTGTTGTCTCTGTCTGCGCTGGTGGAGCGGCCTTTCTCGCCTCTTCCTTGCTGTGTGTGCGCATATATGAGAGTGTATGTCTGTGTGGGAAGAGAAGAGTGTCGCAGGGCTTACATTGGAGAAGATACACAATAAAAAGTCGGGTGCTGTGCCTCTCTTTGAACACATCGTTTTTGCTGTGGAAGAAGGGACAGAAAGGCAAATTTCGTCACAGAGAAGCACTGGGTCTATTAAATCTCCTGCTAGCTTTGGAAGGGCAGCAGATGTTTAGAGAGGTTGTTGGAGCCCCAGCAGCAGGACATAACAATGCTCGGTGCTTCCCTTTCCTGCCCTTAGAGCAACAGGAGGTGGGCATTACTTCACTGGCAGGGTCGTGGGCTCGCCAAAATTCAGGGGCATTAAAGACGAGTGTGTTCTGGAACGGTCCGCTCTCAAGCCTACATCCTTCCTCTAATCTGAACGGAGATTACAAAAAACTGCACCGCATATCTCACTCCAAGTTGGCACAAGCATCGATATCATTTGCATTGTGAATAGCTCAGTAAATACAAACGGAGATTAATTTGTTGGCAGCCTTGTACTGTAGTTACGCAGTCTCACTTTGAAAGATGCAGAAAAAAATCTAACATTAATTTGAACACCTTTGTTTGAGAGGAAAATATCTATATTAAGAAATGATTGCCTTTTACAAAATAACTGGTGGCACAATTTTTGGCACCTTTACTGTTAATACTATAATATCTTTTTAACAAAAGAACAAGGCTTACTCTTTGACCACATTTTAGAAGGTCATACTATGCAGATGGAGAAATCTTTGACTATTCATCTTTGCACAATCTCTCAAGATTGTCCAGACTCCTGGTTTCGTTCTCATGCTCTCTTCCTGTCAGCTGACCCCATACATTTTGGTGTGTGGAAAAGGATGACCATGGAACAAGGTAGATTTTGTGTCTAGGTAAACATCTCTGTGTTGATTTATTTGTATACATGCATGTACAGTATTTTAATCTTTATCCTGTTAAGAGAGCCATTGGGATTTTCTTGCAGAGGTACAGTAGATAGATTTATGTTTGAAATCTCCTGGTATTTCATAGGATTAAAAAGGTGCCTAATGCCTTTGAAACAGAGCCTCAGTCACAGCTTCACACATCCTCCAACACACATATTCCTCTGTTGTTTCTCACCAAATTCACCTAGAATATTACTTCCTGAAACTTATTAGACTAAACACAACCTTGTTAAAGTTTAGCACCACCTGTTTATATTTGTGATTGTAGGACTGGAAAGATTTTTTTCTCAGCATCACACCCAAACAACTGGTTGCCATGTAGCGGTTGTTACGTTTTCTAACACGCAATCTTTTTTTAAGCTCCATCCTCGACACTAACCTCTTTCACGAAAGATTTCCGTCCCTAACCTGCAAAGACAAGCTGCCTCTTATCTATTCATAGATCTCAAGGGGAGGTGGTGATATCCCGCACAGCTTTGAGATTTCAATTATGAAGTTGGTAGTGTCGGACCACTCCAGGTGTGGTGCAGCATTGACACCAGCACTATGCAAACAATTTGTATTTCAGCTTCCCCAAGCCATGTCTTTTTAAACCTGTAATGTGAGGAGAACTCAGAGTAGCCTATTGTTGGCTTTTATTTAAATTATATATCTCGTTTTCTTTCTCTTCTCATCAAAAACCATTTCTTTTAAATCCTGTGGTTGACTGATCACTTAAATCATTTTTCATCACTCTCTTCATCATTCTTTTGACTCCCGGAGCCGGCTTGCCTTATAAAAGTCAATTATGGGCCTGTGACTATCTCACTTGGTGTTACTGATTACTGATTAAACATTTGTAGAAATTTTAATAGCTAGAAAACATTTAGTACAATTCATTTACTTTAAAAGGATTGCTAGGATACAACAAACTGTACAAAGTGAATAATTAGCAACTAGCACAATTAGCATTAGCATCTATTAGTATCTTTTTCCCTACTGAATTAATGCACAGTTTCTTTTCTAAATATTTCAGTGTTATTTTATTCTTCTTCAATTAAAAGATCGATTTATTTTCAGGCTTTTTGCACATTTGCATCAGGGGTGACTACAAATTCGAGTACGTTTGTATCACAAATCACTGAGAATTCAAATTGTGCTTATGACAGATTTAGGGTTTCTACTATAAGCATCTGCATTCTTGTCCAACTGTTGATGAATGTTACATTGTGTAAAGTCATAGGAGAAGGCAATTTCAGATATAAGCAAATCCATTGCATAGATTATGCCCACACAAGATACGAGCATGAATCAACAGGAAAGAGGAAGACTTTTAACTGTCAAGTCATGAATGAAGTTCACTTGGAAACACAAATTTGACATGGTTCACTTGTGTCTCTGACCCCGAGATCTTATTTAGGCCAGGCTTTTCTAATGCCCTCGGCCTCTGATCCGTCCTCTAACCCCGCCCACTGCCCAGCCCCGGCTAAAGAGAACATGCTAGCAGTTCAGTAGCCACCAATGAAGGGCCCTTAATCCAAGCGGGATGACAGCTTGGCTCTGGAGGCTGTTTCTGTGGAGCTGAGACCAATGGGCTTTTCTTTCCCTCTTTTTCATCCCTTAAACCCCCCAAACACAGCCATGGGATTCCTAGGGTAGGAAAAACATGTCCCAGAGGAGACAGAATAATAAGATGGTACACAAATCTAAGGGTGGATCTGAGATTCCCTCCATCCACTAGAAGATACAGGAACATCCTTTAAAAATAAAAAGCATAAATAACAAACAAAGAC